>NC_089259.1:35191996-35495026 GCF_963930625.1 Muntiacus reevesi | reverse complement strand
GGCCTGTGTAAATTTTCCACTTGCGCAGAATTTTCCGTTTGCAAAATAAGGATAGAGAAATGTAAACGGAACGTCTATAGGTTTCCCAATAACTGCACAAACAAGCCTGCTGTTTTCCGGAACCAACTGACGTCAAGCACCTGTACTCACAGATAAGATGACCCCATATGATACACATTATGTTACTTTTATGTTACTCATTCACTGTACTGGGTGTGCTAACGGTATACATTATGTTATTCATTCACTGTACTGGATGTGCTGACAATGTGACTTCTGCCTATAAAAGTCAGCTTACACTGCTATACGGTGCGACTCTGCCTCCGAGGAGACTAGAGTCGCCCGGCTTGCGCAAACCGACAATAAAGCCTCTTGCATATTGCATCTGCTGGACTGTTTATTGAGTCGCGGGAGCTCCTCTCCGGAACAGAGACCTGACGTTTGGGTCTTACAGTTTAACATGCCATCAGCAAGTATTTTTAAAATATGCTAAATAAAAAGTACTATTCAAGGAACAGGAGATACCAAAGCACATAAAATTTCATTCTTTTTTTTTTTTTTTAATTTTTATTTTTTTTATTTTTCAGTGGGTTTTGTCATACATTGATGTGAATCAGCCATAGAGTTACACAAATTCCCCATCCCGGTCTCCCATCCCACCTCGCTCTCCACCCGATTCCTCTGGATCTTCCCAGCCCAACAGGCCCGAGCACTTGACTCATGCCTCCCACCTGGGCTGATGGTCTGTTTCACCACAGATAATATACATGCTATTGCAAGGTAATTTACAATAGCAGATTAAAAAGAAAAACAAAAATTAATGACAATGGACAGTTTGTGTGGCATGACAAAAATACTCTGCTCTTCATTTTGCACACATTAATTTCATTTTATTCTAACCAAAACATTAAATAAAGAAAAATAATATGCAAGACAGGTGCTATAATTTTCTACATTTTACAAATGATACACCAAGATTCTAACATATATAGTAACTTCCCAAATTCTGCAGTTACTGAGTGGTTAGACCTGCATTAACCTTGGCTAATGTAAGTCTAGAATCCACACCCTTTACCTTACAACATACTGATATAGTTTCAGCAGGGACATCGATAAAATGTAAATACATCAAATTATTTAAGCAAGGAAAGTTGTCTGGGGCCCTAACCATGTACTTAGTATTTGATTTTTTTTAGAAAGTTAGTTATATGAGAAAGAAAAGCAGTGGAAGTAATAGAAGAATGAATAAAAGTATGATTTATTGAAAACTACAAGTTGTGCTGGAGAAGACTCCTGAGAGACCCTTGGACAGCAAGGAGATCAAACCAATCAATCTTAAAGGAAGTCAATCCTGAATATTCATTGGAAAGACTGATGCTGAAGCTTCAGTATTTTGGTCACCTGATGCAAAGTTGACTCATTGGAGAAGTCCTTGATGCTGGGAAGTATTGAGGGCAGAAAGAGAAGAGGACAACAGAGGATTAAATGGCTGGATGGCATCACTGATGCAATGGACATGAACTTGGGCAGACTCCAGGAGATGGTGAGAGACAGGGAGGTCTGGCATGCTGCAGCCCATGGGGTTGCAAAGAGTCAGACATGATTGGATGTCTGAAAAACAACAAGTTATTCAGCATGGCTGAAGCAATGATTAGTGTGTATGCTGGAATGATGGCAAGTGAGGTAAGATGTAGAAACAGGAATATAATCATGCAGGAAGTTTGTTATTGGCCAAGACAGCCTTAATTTTCCCCTTTGCTTAACTAAATGTTGGAATTACTACTAACTATAACCCCTGGGCCTCTCTTTCCTTAGAGAAGTTTTACATTATAAAACTTGTAATTTTGAATTTTCTGCACTCCTTTGTGGTGTAAATCTTCTATGTCTTTCTCAAAGATGTGGTAGCCATTCCTTTGAAATGTAATCATCAAAAAAAAAAAAAAAAAAAAAGCATAGCATCCCATCTCATCTCTGTGGGAGAGTAGAAGATTAACTTGGGTCAGCAACAGTTAACACAGGTAGCCTAATCACATTGACTAAACTTCTCCCCTGATGTATTTTCCTTTAGCTCAGTTCTAGCATTTAAAATTCTTCTGTTCTTGTTTTTTTGTTTTTTTTTTTTTCAGTAGAGTTGAATCCAATCTATCTCTCCTCTTCCAACAGTGTTGATCCAATTACAATATCTTGAGTAAAGTCTTCCTTGCCTATTTCACTCTTGTGCAAATTTGTCTTAACATTATTACTATAAACACTTAAACTTACAGGAAAAAATATATCTACTCACATTTTACTGTGTACAGTAAAGTATATAGTATGAATGTGTGTGGGGGGGGGGAGGTCTATACATATACTCTCTGGCCTGATAATAAACAAAGTCATTTGGATGTCTATGTGCAACACATATTGTTGTTTGAAACAATAAATCTTCAGAGACAAGAAGAAATAATATTGAGAAGTTTTAAAATCAAAATTCTAGGTAGGCTGGCAAGGTCAGGCAATGCCTGCCTGTCACAAAATATTAATAAGGCCAAGAGTTTGTCATTTGATGGATAGACTCATAAGGACATGTCTCTGAAGGGATACCAGAGATCAAAAGATCGGTTTGTGAAGAGGGAAGGAAAGTGGCAGATTGCAAGAATGATTAGCCAGATGTCCACACTTCAAAGTGTCTGTCCAAGAGAGGGCAACAGATAGTCACTGTCTTTCTCTGTAATTTCTTATACACAAATATCTTTCAGATGGGGCAAACTTGGGACCTGAGCTAATAACAGCAACAGCAACAACAACAAAAAATGTGTCTTATACAGTATTAATTTCTATATGAATAAAGCATGGCTCTAGGTATGCTTTAGAAATAGAGTACAAATGGCAGTTTTGGTTAATACACAGTTTAAAGTATATGTCTCAATTTAAAATACATTGACAGGGCTTTGAAAGATAAGAAAGTGTATGTATAATTCTCTCAAAAATTATCTTCTTTCTTTCCAATTTAATGTTAATGTTAAAAAATTAAGCATCCAAAATATTTCAGCATTGAATTCTATTAATATTTTGATTTCTACAGATTCAGCTTTCAAACTAAACTATTTATCCTGAACTCATCATTTAGGGATTAGTTTGAATCACCATTTGCTGTCATCAGAAAATAGCTTTTTTTTTTTAAGGAAATTTATGGGTTAAGCATTTTTAATGAATTTTCAGTGTTTAAAATGTTTTTCTATTTTGTGCATATTGTCTAAACTATGTTTTGCATATTATACTTGAAAAATTTTGTCTGATACAGTACCTTTTGGTTTATTTTTTTCTCAAAGCTTGAACATATCTCCCCTTGCTCTTAACTGAGCATTTCTGAGAAGGTTTGAGACCAACCTAAATCTAATATATCTTTAGATTTATTTATTTTTCCTCAAAATGCAATAACTTACTAGAATATATGTTAATAATTCCCACTCCGTCTCTTGCAATAGACATTTTATTTTGAAAATGGTTTATATTCTTTAAAAAGAAGCAAAGATAATAGCAGAGAGGGCTCCTTTAAATCCTTATCCACCTTTCTCTATTGTTAGCATTTTATATCGTTTATACTTGTCACAGGTTTCCCTGATGACTCAGTGGTAAAGAATGCACCTGCCAAGCAGGAGACACAGGCCTGATCCCTGGATCAGGAAAATTTCCTGGGTAAATTTATGGAAGTCCACTCCCATATTCTTGCCTGAAAATCCCATGGACAGAGGCATTTGTAGGCTACAGCCCATGGGGTCACAAAAGAGTTGGACATAACTCAGCAACTACACACCAACAACATACTTGTCACAACTCAGGAATTGACATTGGTAAATTACTATTAATTAAACTCTATACTTAGTTAATATATAATTAGTTTTCTCTAATATTCTTTCAGTGGCTGACTTTATTTTTTGCGGCCTCCGAAATCACTGTAGATGATGACTGCAGTCGTGAAATTAAAAGACGCTTGCTCCTTGGAAGAAAAGTTATACCAACCTAGACAGCATAATAAAAAGCAGAGACATTACTTTGCCAACAAATGTCCATCTTGTCAAGGCTATGGTTTTTCCAGCAGTCATGTATGGATGTAAAGCTGGAATCTAAAGAAAGCTGAGAGCCAAAGAATTTATGGTTTTGAACTGTGGTGTTGGAGAAGACTCTTGAGAGTCTCTTAGACTTCAAGGGTATCCAACCAGTCCATCCTAAGGGAGATCAGTCCTGAGTGTTTATTGGAAGGACTGATGTTGAAGCTGAAACTCCAATACTTTGGCCACCTGATGCGAAGAGTTGACTCATTGGAAAAGATCCTGATGCCAGGAAAGATTGAAGGCAGGAGGAGAAGGGGACGGCAGGGGATGAGATGGTTGGATGGCATCACCAACTCAATGGACATGTGTTTGGGTAAACTCTGGGAGGTGTTTGGGTAAACTCCGGAAGTTGGTGATGGACAGGGCGGCTTGGCGTGCTGCGGTCCATGGGGTCTCAAAGAGTCGGACATTACTAAGCAACTGAACTGAACTGAACTGAATGTTCTTTCTCTATGCTATAAGTCCATAAAGGATACCACCAACCATTTAATCTTCATTTCTTCTTAGTCCACTCTGGTCTGTGACAGTATCAGACTTTTGTGATTGTTGACGACCTTGAGCTTTGAGGACTGCTAGAAAGATATTTTTATTAATGTCTCTTAATTTTGACTTGCCTAATGTTTCTTTCATGTTTAAACTTGGATTATGGATTTTGCAAGAATGAAGGGCCATTTTAAAAACCTCATATCAAGAGTACATACTATGACCACATCTTATTGCTATTGATGCTGACTTTGATCACCAGACTTCAATAGTATTTACCAAATTTCTCAACTACCAAGTTACTTTTTCTCCAACTTTTTAATATTCATTTTATGATGTTAAGTTTTATTAGCTTGGCTGGGCTACAGGGTGCCAAGATATTTGGTCAAAATTTTTTTCTGAATGTTTCTGTACGGTGTTTTTGAATGAGCTCAATATTGAAATTCATGTGTAAAGCAGATTTCTCTTCTAATGTGGGTGGCCCTCATCCAATCAACTGAAGACCTGAATAGAATAAAAAGGTTGAATTAGAGGGAAGTTTTCCTGTGTGATTGCTTGAGTTACTACATTGGTCTTTTACTGTCTTTGTACTCAAATTGAAGCATTTGTCTCTTTGGTCTCAAACTTGATAGATTTTGAACTAGAACTTATACCATTGGCTCTCCAATTTCTTAGGCTTTCTGACTTGAATTGGAACTATGCCATCGGTTCTCTTGGGTTTTCAACCTATTGACCATAGATCTTGGCACTTAGTCATCAAAATAAGTCAATTTCTCTTTAGATATGTATATATACATATAATATATAATGATATATAATTAATAGCTAGGCTTCAACAGTACACAAACCAAGAACTTCCAGATATACAAGCAGGATTTAGAAAAGGCAGAGGAACTAGAGATAAAGTAGCCAACATCATTTGGATCACAGTAAAAGCAAAGCAATTCAAAAAAGAAAAAAATCTAATTCTGCTTCATTGATTATACTAAAGACTTTGACTGTGTGGATTCCAACAGCTGTAGAAAATTCATAAAGAAATGGGAATACCAGACCGCCTTACTTGCCTCTTGAGAAATTGGTATACAAGTCAAGAGCAACAGTTAGAACCAGACACAGAAAAATTCACTGGTTCAAAATTGGGAAAGAAGTACTGGAAGGTTTATTGTCACCTTGCTTACTTAAATTCTATGCAGAGTATATCACTTGAAATGCCGGGCAGGATGACTCAAAAGATGGAATCAAGATGCCTGGGAGAAATATCCATAATCTCAGATATACAGATGATACCATTATAAAGGGAGAAAGCAAAGAGTAACTAAAGAGTTTCTTGATGAGGAAAAGTAAAAGGAAAGTGAAAAAAATCTAGCTTGAAACTCAATATTAAAAAACTAAGATCATGCTATCTAGGCCCATCATTTCATAGCAAATAGATCAAGAAAAAATAGAAACAGTGACAGATTCTATTTTTGGGGGTTCCAAAATCTCTGTAGATGGTGACTGTAGCCATGAAATTAAGAGATGCTTGCTCCTTGAAAGAAAAGCTAAGACAAACCTAGACAGTATATTAAAAAGCAGAGACATTACTTTTCCTACAAAGGTCTATGTAGTTACAAAGGTCTATATTTTCTATAATGGAAAAAACTAATTTTTTCCATTAGTCATGTAGGGATGTGAGAGTCAGATCATAAAGAAGGCTGAGCACCAAAGAATTAATGTTTTTGGATTGTGATGCTGGGTAAGACTCTTGAGAATCCCTTGGACAGCAAGGAGATAAAATCAGTCAGTCCTAAAGGAAATCAACCCTGAATATTCATTGAAAGGATTGATGCTGAAGTTTTAATAGCTTGGCCACCTCATGTGAAAAGCTGACTCACTGGGAAAGACTCAGACGCTGTGAAAGATTGTGGGAAAGAGAAGTGGGTGAAAGAAGATGAGATGGTTGGATGGCAGGGTAGGAGAGAGAAGCCTGGTGTGCTCCAATTCATAGAGTCGCAGAATCAGATATGACTTAGCAAATGAAAAACAGCAATACACACACACACACACACACACACACACACACACACACACATATATATATGTGTATATATATATATATACACACTATATATAATACTAGGTTCTGTTTCTAAAGAGTTCCCTGACTAACACACTCTTCTTTGGGAGTAAGTCACTAACAGCAATGAAGTAAGTCTATTTCACTGACCAGAATTATACTTCTAGTATACATGTTTTAACTTTTATATACACAGATATCTATAATTACTTTTTAATTTATCCATTTCTATCTATATGAAACATGAGTTCTCACAGATATCTCATATTCTAATCCAGAACCACATGGTTGATTGTAGCCTCACATCATTCTCTTGCTTATCTGCAGCCTTCCTCTTAAGCAATGAGAACTCTGGTTTCCATTATCTGATGTTTATTAGTTATTTGTTTAATCTATGTATGTGTGTGCTTATACACTTTCTTCATGTTAAGTTTTAGAGTTTCCAGGCAAAATACCATTTTTAAAAGTTACTTGGATTAGTACATTTTATTTCTATACCCTCTTCGATGAAGTTTTACCTTAAATACACTGTAGTAGAGTTAGATTTGGGCTTCCCTGGTGGTTCAGTTGGTAAAGCATTGTCTGCAATGCAAGAAACCTGAGTTATATCCATGGATTGGGAAGATCTCCCAGAGACGAAAATGTCAACCCAGTCCAGTATTCTTGCCTGGGAAATCCCATGGACAGAGGAGCCTGGTGGACTATAGTCCATGGGGTCACAAAGAGTCAGATACGACTGAGCAACTGAACCACCACCATTTTGCCACAGTCTGCATTCTATTCTGGAACAGCCCTCCTCTCCTCCTTGATATCTTGGTAATCTTTAAAAGTTTGAGCACCTTGTATATTGTTCTTCCGGTATGATCTGCCCTTTTAGTCTACAATTTCAAGGCCGCCTTCAGTGAAGAAGAGCTCATTTTTGTCATATCAGTAAACCTTTTTCAACTCAATTTGTTATATCTCATTGTGATACATCAATAATGCTTGTGCTCTGCAACCATTAACTTCCATTTCAATGGTATACAATTTTCATATTTTCCATCATTTTATTTCATTTTTTTAACATTTTAAAATCTGTTCTCTATTAAGATTTGGCATTTATTCAAGCATATTCTGATTTTTAATGTGATATGTGTATCTGTGTTTTAAAATTATTTTACCTTGCAATGATTATCAAGATCACTGACCTTTTTATTCCCTTTCTCCATGGTTTTGTCACTCAGTTCAGTCACCCAGTCATGTCTGACCCTTTGTGACTCAGTGGACGCCAGGCTTCCCTTTCCATCACCAAGTCCTGGAGCTTGCTGAAATTCATGTCCATTGAGTCAGTGATGCCATCCAACCATCTCATCTTCTGTCATTCCAGTCTCCTCCTGCCTTCAATCTTTTCCAGCATCAGGGTCTTTTCCAATGAGTCAGTTCTTCACATCAGGTGGCCAAACTATTGGAGCTCCAGCTTCAGCATCAGTCCTTCCAAAGAATATTCAGGACTGATTTCCTTTAGGATTCACTGATCTGAACTCCTTGCAGTCCAAAGGACTCTCAAGAGTCTTCTCCAACACCACAGTTCAATAGCATCAATTCTTTGGGGCTCAACTTTCTTTATGGTCCAATTCTCACATCTATATGTGACTACTGGAAAAACCATAGCTTTGACTAGATGGACCTTTACTGGCATGGTTTTGTAATCATCTCCAAATCATGCATTTCTTCTATGAATATTTATCTGAGATAATTTATGATTACATTTCTCTGAAACTGTGATGAAGAATTGCTCTGAAAGCTTGTGTTTTTTTCTTATTTTTTTCATATTTTTGTCCTCCTTTTATTTGCATTTTCTACCCTTTTCCTCGTTTGTTTTTATTTTTTAATTCTTAATTTGAACAACTCTATTACATAAACTACTGTGTGGGAGGTCACCATGTGGGGTTTTGTAGAGTCTGGAAATCATAGATTAGGTTTATCTGTGATAAATAAAACTTTAAAAATACAGCTGATATGTATTTTGAGAGAAATCTTCAAATAATATGTATAGTACATGTGTGTATGTGTGATGTGCATGTGAAAGATTTTATTATACACAGTATTATTCATTCCAAATACATTTATGCTCATGAATATATATAGCAAAGGAATGAGAAGACTGCAAGAGTAAAGACTAAAGTCATTTTAATTATTGTTTTAGTATATTTAATTATATTCTTACTTATATACTTAGCTAAATATTCATTTTTAGCTTATTTAAAGTATAATATTTTTGGAAGCACAGAATACTAGAGGAAATATCAACTGATAAAAGTGTCGTAGATAAATTTAAGATGACTTTAATAACCTCATCCCATGGTCCTGCAAGCTTGATATTTAATTTTTTAATGTTTTATGTTAATCAGTTATCACTGTTATGCTTTTGTATTTAATTTCATTTTATATTCTAAGCAGTTTAATATGTCTTATTAATGTGCCAAAGTCAGTAAATATTTGAATGGAGAATCAAGTTTTTTGAAGACATAGATTGATAAGACAATGTTAGATTACTAACCACATTCAAGCTCTAAACCAAATTAAGTAATATGCAATTTTTAAAATCGCACTGGCTATTGACATTGGAGGCTCCTCCGGTGTAAAAGTTGCTTCCTCATTGCAGTTTATGGTTTGATTATTATGTACAGAACATAAACCTGAAGCAACCAAATGCAAATTGGTTAATAGGCATGTTACTGTACGCACTTGAAACCCTTCATGTGTATTCTTTGCTCTTTAAGGAATCCTATGTTTTCTATGCTAGTAATTAACCAATAATCTTGAATTTCAACTGAAACTCCTCATATGAAAACACATAAATATGTTTCTTTTCAGGTCCATCATTCTGTGATATTAAATACCTATTGGGATTTCAAAGAATAATAGAAACAGCATTAAAAGGCAGACTGATTCCTGTTGATGTTTGGCAGAAACCAACAAGTTCTGTAAAGCAGTTATCCTTCAATTAAAAAATAAATAAATTTTAAAAAGGTAATTATATCTGAAAAATACTATATTTCAAACTAATGTGCATTGAATGTCCTTTTCTTTCATGTCAAGTGTTTTCTTCCACTTTATTCTTTATTTTTAAAGCAATGAATTGTGTGCTTTCTCTCTTCTTTCTCTCTCATTTCTCTCTTTCTTTCTATATGCTCCTTGATAATTAAAGATTAAAATTTAAATAATGATATACCCAAGGATCACATATACATTTTTACCACTTTCCATTTCTGTACACATATGTGAAATAAGTTTAGCTCTCAGTCTTCTTTAATTAAAAAAATGCCATTTTTCTACTTTCTCTCTAAGTTATTTGTACTGCATTCTCAGAACATAAAACTTGTTGTTATCCTTGAATCCTCTCTATCTCATATTCTATTCATTACAAGTCCTTCTTTCCATTGTATGTAAAGGTGATAGAACCTATCACTTTTAGTACTTACTCAACTAAATTATCTTTCAAATTATGAAGATCTCTGACCTGGATGATGGCAACAGCATTCTAAGTGTTACCACTCATTATCTTACTAATTTCCACCAACATGGTCACAGAGTGTGAAATGAGTGAGAGAACAAACAACAATCTGTTCTCCACAGTGCAGCTATTATGACCCTTTTAAAACTGAATTTCTTTTTTTCCCTTCATAACTATGGGTCAAAATTTCTATATTATTCAATAGTATCCAAAGTCTATATGACTTATAGAACCCAACATATCTGAAAATTGTTTTCCTATTAGCTCTCAACACCAACAGCTCCTTTGCATGCAGGATGCTCTTCAGTTGTATTGACCCTCTTGTGTTAGTTGCTCGGTCATATCTGGCTGGCTCTTTGAAACCCCATGGTCTGTACCCTGTCAGGCACCTCTGTTCAAGGGATTTATCAGGCAAGAATGCTGGTATGGGTAGCCATTCCCTTCTCCAGGGGATTGAACACAGGTCTCCTGCATTGCAGGTAGATTCTTTACTATCTGAGCCACCAGAGAAACTTACTGACACTCTTAATTTTCTTCAAATGTGATAAGTATTCTCCTGACTCAGAGTTTTAGAACTGTTGCTTTTGTTTACACTTCCTCCAGAGGACTATATAGCATCCATCCCTAACATCTTCAAGTCTCTTTATTTCTTTTTCATAGGGACTTTTTTTCCCAGCGTATGTCACAGCCAGATGCATATTTCCCTGTTTATTTAAGAATTATTTTCACCAATTTGAATGTAAGCCCCATGAGAATAAAAGACTCACTCTTGCACTTTTCATCTCCCCAAAAGTTCAGCAACACAGTAGGTGCTCAACAGGTATTTATTCAATGAATAAATAAAAGGAAATTTGCTTTTCAATTTAATTTCGCATATGCACTGTATGTGTGTATGCATAATCTAATTTATTTGCTAGTCATTTTTCTCCAATTAGTTAGACTCATTCATGTCTTTATAATGATGATGAACAAAGCTTCTATGTGATATATGAAAGAATTTAATTAGTTTATCCTTAGTCAACAAAAGTGACATTAACTATCCACAAGGCAATGTTCTAACTACTAGCAATATATCAAAGAAGAAAAAATAAAAAAAAAACCTCATTTTTTTGAAAGCTATGCTTTAGTTGGATAGAGTTAGTAATAGATATCAATGTACAAACAAATAGCCTCTGATCAGTCAAATACACATAATCAAAATAGGCAATGAGCTAGAAAAAGGTTGAAAGAGTAGACTGGTGAAGAAAGAAGTATCAGTTCAAAGGCAATAATTGCAAAAATGCTTGATTATGTCTCTTTTTCTAATATATGGTCATCCTAGAAAATGGCTGAATGTTCCTTTGGAGAAGCCTAGGATGAAATTTTGCAGAATACATTTTTTCAGTGCATCAGGGTTCTTCTTCAAGGGTCCCCATTCTTTTTCACATGAGGGACTTTGAGTCTTTAAACTGGCTCAACCCTGGGAATTACTTTAGGGGCTCTGTCTTTCTATTGTTGTGGTTTAAGTCACATCTCCAACTAATAGAACGTAAACCTGGAAAGTTCAAAAATATACTATTTTATGTCTTCTCAAATAGATATTAGACTGAATACATTTATTCAATAAAAATGTTAAAAATTGTATACATATAGGCAAGGAAAATGTGATAAATTTATATAAAGTGTTTAATAGGTAATATCATTACCTATTACTCTACTTTTTATGTATAATTTCTGAATGCGTAATGATCCCATTGCAATTCAGGTGTTATCCTCAAAGAATAGCTTGCTTTTTAAGAGTTAATATCTATAACAGGATATTTATTTCTATCATCAACCAAGCCCTTTGAAAAGTATGAGAGGAGAAAGTAACCTGGCAGAAAGACATGAAAAATGATAATAGAAAATCTATCATGTGATGTAAAGAGAATTAAATTTTGAATGCAAAGTATATACTGTAGAAGTGTACACAGAGTTCAGTCATAGGCATGGAAGAATGAGGGATGGCACTTATGACTGCCTTCATCTATTCAGGTCTTTTAACTGTCAGTTCATGGCTGATAAGTTGAATAATTGGAGAATGTGTCTGATGGGTTTAAAACAGGATGTTTTGTTTTACGTGATTTGGAACCTATTTTTCACCTGGATTTTGAACAGTTTCAAGAAGGAAAATAATAGGCTTCTATTCTTAGTTTCCCAAAACTGTAAATGTAAATTAATTTTCCTTATGACAAATTGTCAAAGAAATAAAATGCTTCATCTTTACATGGCATAAAGCTTGAAAACAGCATCTGAGCTGATGAAAATGATATGTTGGTGAGTGGTATTTAAACATTTTATGGTGACACATGTGCTTTTATTTTTTCTTACAAATGTGCTTGCATGTGACATACTAATTTTCTAAGATAATTACTTATTACTGAAAAGCAATATAATTATTCTTTGAGAAAATGTATGTATAATTTAATGCTACTTATACTTCCACAGCTGCTGCTACTGCAATACTATATATTTTTTATTACTCTTTTCGTATTTCTTTGTCATATCCATAGATTAGGACATCTATTTTCTCCATTTTTTCTTTCTTTCTTTCATCTTTTTTTAAGAGTACTGTACCATCATTCCACATAATGAAAAACTATTGAGTATAAGGATAAATTACTCAAGCCTTGCTTTTCATTAGAAAGCATAGATTACATAGCTATTTCCTCATTCCAAATATTCTTAGCTAAATGACAGTTATGATTTTACTGTTTTAGAGAATTCTGTTAAATTGTGTTATATATCAGTCTGTACCTATGTTATGCATTCTCCCATATTCAGAAAAAAGATAGTGATAAAAGACAGGAGAATGAAAAAGAGTGTAGGAGGAAAAATGAAAAAAGAATATTAATGCAAGCTGTCATATCTGAAATATATTTTAGTGGAGGTCAAATAATAGGTGGCATTCAGTGAATTAATAATTTAAGCAATAAATAAAATCAGAGGTTATATTGTCTGATGCTTTTTATATATCAAATCTTTCATTTTAATGTTTTTAGGTAGAATGGGGGTTGTAGGGGGGCAATTATTTAAAAAGTATAAATATTTTGAAGGAAAGCAAGAGATGTACATGCTGGGTTTATAAAAGGCAGAGAAATCAGAGATTAAATTGCCAATGTTGATTGGATCATAGAAAAATGATAGATATTCCAGAAAAAATATTTGCTTCTGCTTCACAACTATGCTAAACCCTTTGATGTTGTGGATCACAACAAACTGTGGAAAACTTTTAAAGAGATGGGAATACCAGAACACCTTACCTGTCTCCTGAGAAACCTGTATGCACGTCAAGAAGCAACAGTTAGAACGAGACATGGAACATTGTCTGATTCAAAACTGGGAAAACCAAACAACAAGGCTGTATATTGTCACCTTGTGTTTTAACATATGCAGAATGCATCATGCCAAAAGCCAGGTTGGATGAATCACAAGCTGGAATCAAGATCGCTGGGAGAAATACCATCAACCACAGATATGTAGATGATACACTCTAATGACAGAAAGTGAAGAGGAATTAAAGAGCCTCTTGATGAAGGTGAAAGATGAGAGTGGAAAAACTGGCTTAAAACTCAACATTCTAAAAACTAAGATCATACCATCTGGTTCCATCTCTTCATGGTAAATAAATAAGGAAAAATTTTAAACTGTGACAGATTTTATTTTCTTGGGCTCCAAAATCACTGAGGATGGTGACTGCAGTCAAGAAAATTAAAAAATACTTGCTCCTTGGAAGAAAATCTATGACAAACTTAGACAGCATATTAAAAAACAGAAGCATCACTTTGTTGACAAAGGTCTATATAGTCAAAGGTATGGCTTTTCCGGTAGTCATGTATGGATGTGAAAGTTCGACCATAAAGAAAGCTGAGCACCAAAGAAATGATGCTTTCGAACTATGGCAAAGACTCTTGAGAGTCCCTTGGACTGCAAGGAGATCAAACCAAGTCAATTCTAAAAAAAATCAGTCCTGAATATTCATTGGAAGGACTGATGATGAAGCTGAAGCTCCAGTACCTTTGCCACCTGATTGAAAGGGCTGACTCATTGGAAAAGACCCTGATGCTGGGAAAGTTTGAGGGTAGGAAGAGAAGGGGATGGCAGAGGATGAGATGATTGGATGGTATCACCTACTCAATGAGCATGAGTTTGAGCAAACTGTGAGAGAGTGAAGGACAGGAAAACCTGGCCTGCTGCAGTCCATAGGGTGGCAAAGAGTTGGACACGACTTAGGGACTGAACTACTACAGAATATATGGATTAATTACATTATTGTCTGTGAGTGAAAGTTGCTCAGTCATGTCCAACTCTTTGTGACACTATGGACTGTAGCCCACCAGACTCCTCTGTCATGGTATTCTCCAGACAAGAATACTGGAGAGAGTAGCCATTCCGTTCTTTAGGGGAATCTCTGGACCCAAGGACTGAACCCAGATCTCCTGCATTATAGGCAGATTCTTTACCCTCTGAGTCATCAGGGAAACCCTATGTTATCATGAATTCTACTAAACCTCTGGAGTATTATGTTTTTAGAAAAATGTATCAAATTAACTGTATCATTCATTTTCACTGCATGTATGTTAGTTTTCCCAGTTTTTTTTTTTTAAAGCTAATACTATTCAATGTGTTTTGGATCCTGTTCTATGCTTTTCATGTGCATTTTCTCATGTCACAATTATATCATCCTCAACAGCTGGATTCAGTGACCACTGTTTTAATACAAATGAAATTGATTCTATCCTTGATTATTACTGGAAATGGAGCTCAAACTAAGGTCTTTGGAATTCTAAACTTTAACTTTTAAAAGTGCATGCTAATACTTCATCAGGATTTTAACACATTAAATACAAGTCTTATATTTAAAACTATTCAATATTATTTTCTAAATTGCATATTACAAAAACTTCAGACTAACATCTCAAAGGAAATAATGAAACAAACCATATTTATTTTCAGTAATTTGGCAAATCATTTTCAGGTTTTTTAATTTTCATTAACTATATTCATTTAATCTTTGAGTCAGTCAGTTCAGTCACTCAGTTGTGTCCAACTCTTTGCAACCCCATGAATCGCAGCATGCCAGGCCTCCCTGTTCATCACCAGCTCCCAGAGCTTACGGAAACTCATGTGCCCGGTACACTGTGATATAATTATTTGCATATAATTTACAAATTTACATTTAAATATTTTTCCAATATTGCGCTTACACAGGAATGCCCTGTGTGAGAATCTAGACATAGGCTTTAACTTTAATTTTATATTTTATTAAACTGCTATTACTAATTTCTGACTTATGAATACTACATTATTTCTTACAAAGAAGGTATTTATTAATTTCATATAATTGATTTCAATCTAATAAGGAATTCTATCTGAATGATCATTATATTCTGTTTTCAGTTCAGTTCAGTTCAGTCACTCAGTCGTGTCTGACTCTTTGCAACCCCATGAATAGCAGCACACCAGACCTCCCTGTCCATCACCAACTCCCGGAGTCTACACAAACCCATGCTCATTCAGTCGGTGATGCCATCCAGCCATCTCATCCTCTGTCGTCCCCTTCTCCTCCTGCCCCCAATCCCTCCCAGCATCAGGGTCTTTTCCAATGAGTCAACTCTTTGCATGAGGTGGCCAAAGTACTAGAGTTTCAGCTTCAGCATCAGTCCTTCCAATGAACACCCAGGACTGATCTCCTTTAGGATGGACTGATTGGATCTCCTCACAGTCCAAGGGACTCTCAAGAGTCTTCTCTAACATCATAGTTCAAAAGCATTCATTTTTCGGCACTCAGCTTTCTTCACAGTCCAACTCTCACATCCATACATGACCACTGGAAAAACCATAGCCTTGACCAGACGGACCTTTGTTGGCAAAGTAATGTCTCTGCTTTTTATTTATTTATTTTTTATGTCTCTGCTTTTTAATATGCTCTCCAGGTTCGTCATACCTTTCCTTCCAAGGAGTAAGTTTCTTTTAATTTCATGGCTGCAATCACTATCTCCAATGATTTTGGAGCCCAAAATATAGTCTGACACTGTTTCCACTGTCTCTCCATCTATTTCCCATGAAGTGATGGGACCAGATGCCTCGATTTTAGTTTTCTGAATGTTGAACGTTAAGCCATCTTTTTCACTCTCCTCTTTCACTTTCATGAAGAGGCTTTTTAGTTCCTCTTCACTCTCTGCCATAAGGGTGGTGTCATCTGCATATTTGAAGTTACTGATATTTCTCCTGGCAATCTTGATTCCAGCTTGCGCTTCATCCAGCCCAGCGTTTCTCATGATGTACTCTGCATATAAGTTAAACAAGCAGGGTGACAATATACAGCCTTGACGTACTCCTTTTCCTATTTGGATCCAGTCTGTTGCACCATGTTCAGTTCTAACTGTTGCTTCCTGACTTTCATACAGGTTTCTCAAGAGGCAGGTCAGGAGGTCTGGTGTTCCTATCTCTTTCAGAATTTTCCACAGTTTATTGTGATCCACACAGTCGAAGGCTTTGACGTAGTCAATAAAGCAGAAATAGATGTTTCACTGGAACTCTCTTGCTTTTTCGATGATTCAGCAGATATTGGCGGGTTTAGGTAAGTATTAAAGCTATGGCAAAAAAAGAATAAACGAGACAATAATTAGCTTTTAGTTTTAAAGCTATTTTCCTTTTTCTTGAGAATTAGAATTATCTTAATATTGTTGAAAAGGATTCCCTCATTTCTTAAAATCAAACTTTCCTGTCTAAAAGTGAATTGAATTAAAAAGGCTATTAATGCATTCATCACAAAGATGTGGTCAGCTTAGAGATTTTTAAACTATATAACAATAGCTAATGCAATATTTATTCATCACATTTACGTATTCATTCTTTAACCTACTTGCTGTCGGTGCTGTTAAAGCATTCCACAAATTACAATAAGTTTTCTTTTATTTAAATTCCTGATTATTTCAGCAAATAGTAAAAAAAAAAAAAAAAACTCTAATGCTGATACTGAAAACAAACCCTATTGAAATTTAACCACTTGGATTTCCAATGTAATAATAGAAAATGTCAATATCTATACTTTTCACTAAAGAAAAATGAAATTGTCTGCCACTTTAATAAATATGTACAGTGTCACATATTGCCACTAATTGTTTTAAACCCTATAAATTAAATTTTTCAAAGGTGAAGAAATTTGGTGAGAAAAACAGAATGTTTGTATTTCCATGCAAAATATTTCTGTGCAATATTGATAAGATATTAATATCTCCCTGCATCTTAAGCAAAGAATTTTTGTTAATTAAGTTAATGTGCCATTCATGTAACTATGAAGATGATCCCGTGGCCTTTTTATATTAACCTGTTATCTAATTAATCCTTATTCCCTATTTCATAGCAAATTAAACCATGAAAATGGTAGTTAAATCCTTTCTTGTAGACTAAATTATCTTTGTCTTATGTAAGTCTTTAACCGGTCATATTTACTATCACTGATGATTAATAAATATTTTGTCAGGAAAAATGTATGTGTGATACATTACATTTATATGATCCATTTCTGTTTATGTAATCAAGGATAATTCAGATTATGGTTGCACTATCCTAGTGAAATACTGCCTCATTTACTACATTTCTTTGAATGGGTTTATATTAAGATGAACACATTAAGTGGAAATTACTATTACTTGTTATTCTCATATCATTCTCTTTTCTCATGATTTGGTTGGGAGGCCAAGATAAGTTAGAGCACTAAAATGCAGTACACAGCTTTTCTATTAAAAAGAGAAATTTGTATTTCATATGATCTCCCTTATTTTATATTTATTGCTATAATAATTTTCATGGTTCCTATTTGTGTGTGTATGTAGCTGTTAGTATTGCCTGTATTTGTCCTTTGCATTAATGAACTAGTCTTTTATTGCACTTGCAAATTACAAAAGAAATAGATTTTTTTTTCATTTACATATAGCTACTATGTTGAGAAACATTTAGGAAAATATAGTGTAACATTAAAGGTAGTAGACATTAGTTATAAATCCAATCATTAGTAGGCACAACACTGTTCTTGCAATAATGGCTAGTTAACTTATTTCAACAAAGGTTCTGTTAGAATTTCTTTTAATATTATTTTGTAAATTAAATTTTTGTTTACATAAGTGTCGAGTTCAGATGACTCAGTGGTAAAGAGTCCACTTGCCAGTTCAGGAGACACTGAAGAGGTGGGTTTGATCCCTGGCTAGAAAAGATCCCTTTGAGGATGAAATGGCAATTCACTTCAGTATTCTTGCTGAGAAAGCACCATGGACAGAAGGGCCAGAAGGCTGCAGTCCATGGAGTCGCAAAGAGTCAGACAAGACTGAGCAACTGAACACACACACACACAAGGGTAGATTTAATTGAGTAAGTGCTATTTTGTAAAGAGCATGCAAAAGGCAAAAAAATATTTCCTACAATTCTGGTTAAGATGGAGGACACTTTTCTTAATATAACATGTAAAATTATAAAGGCATTTGTGTAACAACTTCTGTGCTTATGATATATCTATATGGTTTTCCACATTTTAGATGGTGATGGAAAAATAGGCTAGCCAAGGAATTGTTTACTACAGTCTTGAATTTTATTTTGATAAAGGATATTTTTATTCTATATGTAAAACTGTCTTCCATAGCCCATTTTTGAGGTATAAAAGGTACTCCACAAAGTTTTTATCTTTATTGCCCAGAATAACTCAGTATGCTATTTTGGGAGATGTATAGGAAAAACATAGAAAATATGAAATGCAACTCAAATTGAAAATAGCTAATGTGTGAATGTTTAACATATCCTTAATTCTGTGTATATTGATTTGCCACAGGATATGACATACAAATGAAAACAAACAACAAAAACTTCTTAGCTAATATTCAAATTTAATATTGAAATATAAATTTAGTAAAGCAATTTCTTGGCTCTTGGTAGCAATAAAATTACCCCAAATTTGAATGGTATCAGTTAAGCAGATTTTCTAATAGCACAGGAAAAAAAAAAAAAGGAAAGACTGAACAAAACAAAGGAAGGAAGTAAAGAAAGAAAGACTATTAAGGCAGATTGCATATATGCTCAGTCGCTTCAGTTGTGTTTGATTCTTTGCCACTACATGGACCATAGCCCACCAGGCTCCTCTGTCCATGGGATTCCCCTGGCAGGAATACTGGAGTGTGTTACCATGACCTCCTCCAGGGGATATTCCCAACACAGGGGTCAAAAGTGCATCTCCTGTGTCTCCTGCATTGTAGGCAGATTATTTGCTGCTGAGCCACTGGGGAACTCCCTAAAGCAGACTAAAACAATTTAAATATGACATAGCTTTAAGAAAATATGTTTGTTTTCCTCCTTGGCATGTGATATAAATGTGAATATTTATATCACTAACTGTATTAGATTTTACTTTTGTTCAGAATATTCAGAAACCTGCTCTATGTGAATACTCAATACTGATATGAAGATATTTCCTTCACTGTTGAGAGAAGTTTTGCCCATATAACTCACTTAGGCTAATAAAATATAAAACGGACATGCCAATTGCAAGCAGAACAATTTACAAATAGTGTAGCCCCACTATCTCTTACCTTTCTTGCTTCAAGATCAGCTCTGTTCAGTCATTCAGACGTGTTCAACTTTTTGCAATTCCATGGAATGAAGTATGCCAGGTGTCCCTGTCCTTCGCTATCTCCCAGAGTTTGCTCAAACTCATGGCCATTGAGTCAGTGATGCTATCCAACCATATTGTCCTCTGTCATCACCTTCTCCTGCCTTTTAATCTTTCCCAGCATCAGGGTCTTTTCCAATGAGATGGCTCTTCTTATCAGGTGGCCAAAATACTGAGGCTTCAGCATCAGTCCTTCCAATGAATATTCCAGGTTGATTTCCTTTAGGATTGATTGGTTTGATCTCCTTGCAGTCCAAGGGACTCTCAAGAGTCTTTGCCCACATCAATTCAACGTAAGTTTAAAAGCATCAGTTCTTTGGTGCTCAGCTTTCTTTATAGTCCAACTCTCAAATCCATACATGACTACTGGAAAAAACATAACTTTGACTAGACAGGTCTTTGTCAGCAAAGTAATGTCTGCTTTTTAATATGCTGACTATGTTTGTCATAGCTTTTCTCCCAAGAAGCAAGCATCTTTTAATTTCATGGCTGCAGTCACCACCTGCAGTGATTCTGGATCCCAGGAAAATAAAATCTGTCTCTGTATCCATTGTTTCACAATCCATTTGCCATGAAGTGATGGGACTGAATGCCACGATCTTAGTTTTTTGAATGTTGAGTTTTAAGCCAAGTTTTTCACTCTCCTCTTTCACCTTCATCAAGAAGCACTTTAGTTCCTCTTTATTTCTGCCATTAGGGTGGTGTCATCTGCATATCTGAGGTTATTGATATATCTGCAGCAATCTTGATTCCAGCTTGTGCTTCATCCATCCAGGCATTTCACATGATGTACTCTGCATATAAGTTAAATAAGCAGGGTGACAATATACAGACTTGACATACACCTTTCCTAATTTTAAACAATCCATTTTTTCCATGTCTGGTTCTAACTGTTGCTTCTTGATCTGCATGCAGGTTTCTCAGGAGGCAAGTAAAGTGGTCTGGTAGTCCCATCTCCTTCAGAATTTCCCACAGTTTTTTGTGATTCATACAATCAAAGGCTTTAGTGTATTCAATGAAGCAGAAGTAGGATATAAAGTCAATAAAGCAGAAGAAGCTTTAGGATAAACCATGTCATCAGTTCAGTTCAGTTGCTCAGTCATGTGCGACTCTATGTGACCCCATGAATCGCAGCACTCCAGGCCTCTCTGTCCATCACCAACCCTTGAAATTTACTCAAACTCATGTCCATTGAGTTGGTGATGCCATTCAGCCATTGCATCCTCTGTCGTCCCCTTCTCCTCCTGCCCCCAATCCCTCCCAGCATCAGGGTCTTTTCCAATGAGTCAACTCTTTGCATGAGGTGGCCAAAGTACTGGAGTTTCAGCTTCAGCATCAGTCCTTCCAATGAACACCCAGGACTGATCTCCTTTAGGATGGACTGGTTGGACCTCCTCACAGTCTAAGGGACTCTCAAGAGTCTTCTCCAACACCGTAGTTCAAAAGTATCAATTTTTTGGCACTCAGCTTTCTTCACAGTCCAACTCTCACATCCATACATGACCACTGGTAAAACCGTAGCCTTGACCAGACGGACCTTTGTTGGCAAAGTAATGTCTCTGCTTTTTAATATGCTATCCAGATTTGTCATACCTTTCCTTCCAAGGAGTAAGTGTCTTTTAATTTCATGGCTGCAGTCACCATCTGCAGTGATTTTGGAGCCCCCTCCCCAAAAAAATAAAGTCTGACACTGTTTCCACTGTCTCTCCATCTATTTGCCATGAAATGGTGGGACCAGATGCCATGATCTTAGTTTTCTGAATGTTGAGCTTTAAGCCAACTTTTTCACTCTCCTCTTTCACTTTCATCAAGAGGCTTTTTAGTTCCTTTTCATTCTCTGCCATAAGGGTGGTGTCATCTGCATATTTGAAGTTATTGATATTTCTCCTGGCAATCTTGATTCCAGCTTGTGCTTCATCCAGCCCAGCGTTTCTCATGATGTACTCTGCATAGAAGTTAAATAAGAAGGGTAACAATATACAGCCTTGACGTACTCCTTTTTCTATTTGGAACCAGTCTGTGGTTCCATGTTCAGTTCTAACTGTTGCTTCCTGACCTGCATACAGGTTTCTCAAGAGGCAGGTCAGGTGCTCTGGTATTTCCATCTCCTTCAGAATTTTCCACAGTTTATTGTGATCCACACAGTTGAAGGCTTTGACGTAGTCAATAAAGCAGAAATAGATGTTTTTCTGGAACTCTCTTGCTTTTTTGATGATCCAGCAGATATTGGCAATCTGATCTCTGGTTCCTCTGCCTTTTCTAAAACCAGCTTGTACATCTGGAAGTTCTTGGTTCAGGTATTGCTGAAGCCTGGCTTGGAGAATTTTGAGCATTACTTTACTAGCGTGTGAGATGAATGCAATTGTGCAGTAGTTTGAGCATTCTTTGGGGTTGCCTTTCTTAGGGATTGGAATGAAAACAGACTTTTTCCCATCCTGTGGGCACTGCTGAGTTCCAAATTTGGAAAACTTTACTTTAGCATAGTTAAAAAGTAAAAGTGCATCATGGAACCGGAGATCAAATTGTCAAAATTTTTGGATCATAAAAACAGCAAGATAATTCCAGAAAATAAAAAATCTACTTCATTGACTACACTAAAGCCTTTGACTGTGTGGATCACAGCAAGCTGTAGAAAATTCTTCAAGTCATGGGAATACCAGACCACCTTACCTGCCTCCTAAGAAATCGATATGCCGGTCAAGAACCAACAGTTAGAACTGGAACAATGGACTGGTTCAAAATTGGGAAAGAAGTACATCAAGGCTGTATATTCACCTTGCTTATTTAACTTATATGCAGAGTACATCATGTGAAATGCCGGACTGGATGAAACACAAGCTGGAATCAAGATTGCTGATAGAGATATCGATAACCTCAGATATGCAGATGTGGAGAAAGTGAAGAGGAACTAAAGAGCCTCTTGAAGAAGGTGAAAGAGGAGATTGGGAAAGCTGGCTTAAAGCTCAACATTTAAAAAACTAAGACCTTGACATCCAGTTCTATCACATCATGGCAAATAGATGGGGAAACAATGAAAACAGTGAGAGGTTTTATTTTCTTGGTCTCCAAAATCACTGCAGATGGTGACTGCAGCCTTGAAATTAAAAGACACTTGGTCCTTGAAAGAAAAGCTATGACAAACATAAACAGCATACTAATAAGCAGAGACATTACTTTGCCAACAAATGCTCCAAATAGTCAAAGGTATTGTTTTCCCAGAAATCATTTATGGATGTGAGAGTTGAACCATAAAGAAAGCCGAGTGCCAAAGAAATTTTGCTTTAGAACTGTGGTGTTAGAAAAGACTCTTGAGAGTCCCTTGGACAGCAAGGAGATCAAACCAGTCAGTCCCAAAGGAAATCAGTCATGAATATTCATTGGAAGAACTGATGTTGAAGCTGAAGCTACAATACTTCTGCCACCTGATGCGAATAACTGACTCATTAGAAAAGACCCTGATGTTGAGAAAGTTTGAAGGCAGGAGGAGAAGGGGATGACCGGAGAAGAGACGGTTTGATGGCATCATTGTTTGATGCAATGGACATAAGTTTAAGCAAACTCCAGGAGCTGGTGATGAACAGCAAAGTCTGGCATGCTACAGTGTATGGGGTTGCAAAGAGTTGGACATGACTGAGTAACTGAACTGAACATCATGGTATTTTGTTAGTCTGTTAAATCTAGAGCCTACATACATGATTGCTGTGTATCTAAACCTCACAAAGCTATAGTGAACACTCAAATTCATGGAGACAGAAGAATATGAAGAGGTACTGTGGGCACCTGAAAGGATTTTCCAAAGCAGAAGAAACCTGAATTCTTCTCTCCACTAAAATATTTCCTCTTGCACCATTTGCCTTAGAACATTTTGTAGGGGAGTAAAATTTGCTACCGAAAATATCTCTTTGGTATGTGGGTTATTTATATCTTAAAAGTGTCAAATCTCCAACGACTTGGGAAGAAATTTGACTTTGCCTCTAACTATCTAAAAAAAAATTTAGATAGAGAGCCTGTTGTTAGAATAGAGCTCTCACCAGAGATATATGCAAGGTATATGAACTAGATGTTTTTGGGGAAATTCAGCAGGATGTAAAGATCAGAGTCCACTCTGTGTTCCATGGTCTCTGAGTGGACCAGAAAACATGTTTACCAAATTTTTGCTTTCCCATCTCCATATGAATTGCCTTCTTCCTCTTTGAACTCCCAAAATCTTATTCCCAAAATCATCTTTTGTCTTCAGCTAAAGATGTTATTTAAAGTAAGAGTTTCAACCATTTTGGCAAGTTATCCCATTTTCCTGGATCTCTTCCATGTGTATATGTTATGAAAATTAAAATGATTTTTTCTCCTGTTAATTTTTCTCATACCAATTTAATTATTATAATAGCTAGAAGGACCTATGTGTAAAAAGAAAAACTTCTTCTTCCCAGGCATTAGCAATAAACTTCTACGCCTTCAACCCTATCTATGCTTAAACATCATCTATTAGGTTTCAGCTTCGGGGAGACTAGATTAGCTCTGCATCTCCATCTCAGTTTATTATTTCTAAGCAAAGACCATAGAAATATCCAAGCGATTAAATCTCCAGAAAGATTAGAGACATGCTTCCAAGAAAGTAAAAATCACAGACAACATTCAAATTTTAAATTTGTTATCTGCTTGAACAACAGCAATGAAATGTCTGATTTTAATTGCTAGTTTATTTTATGTGCAGAAATTTAAAACATAATTTGCTTGCTATTCTATGGAAATTTAACTTCAGAGAAATTCCTATGCTGTTACAAGGCATCTTATATGTAAGCAACCATATGCAGCCTCAACATTTGCTGAAGCCTATGTTGCTGGTCAACTCCTATCTGGCAGAACTAGACTTGTCTGCACTGATGACAGATAATTTGCTATTAATATATGACCAGTGAAGCAAATCTTTGCTTTTTTCCAACTTCAGAGTAAGTCTTAAGGAGTGACATAAATTAGTGACAATTATATATACTCTTCCTATATGTTTCAAAATAGGTTATGTTTAGACACAGGTATCCTAGGAATATCAGTGACTTCACTAAACAAAGCTCATTTCTCACTCAATTAAAGCCTACAGCAGATCTGAACAAAGCTTCCAGTTGATAGCTCAATCTCTCACCTCTACCTAGACATACATGATCATAATCACTGTGGACTGAGAATATACCCTTGGTTAGAAAACACTGTTGTCCTGAATTTGCATACATTATTTTGTCAACTAGGGGAAAAAAAAAAACAACAACAACCCACAATCTACAGAGCCCTGAGGGATTGCTTTGAAGAAGTAAGGAGGAGCCAGCATATATAGAAGTTTCGTAAAAAGGACAAGGTTGTTGGAATATAAAAGATTACTATTAATTAAAGCAGACCAAATAAACCTAATAACCTAAGTTAATTACATTAGCACTTTTCTATGTATGGGAAGATGCAAGACTCTGGGATCACTGAAATCATTACTTTGATGTGAACCTTATCTTTTTAGGTCCAGTATCCTCTTCTTTCCCATCCTGAGTCTCCTTGGGGTGCATTGTTAGGGACAGCTGCAATGCTGATGGCTTGATGGTGGGCATCCTGTTGATTTATACTGAGTTCCCTCAGGGGTCACCATCAGGCTGACTATAGTAGCTTATGTTTTGATGGCTGCAACATCTTGTTTACTGAAATGACATGTGACATCCTAGTCTACAATTTCACATTGCAATTCATTGGGAAAGCAATTCACATCATCATGTCTACCTTTAAAGAAGACAGTGAAGTGTAATCCCAAGAAGGAGGAAAGGTGCCTTGGTGAAGAGCAATGACTGACTGGCACTATTCCCTTTTCTTTTTTTCTAAATAGATATTTTCATTGTTATTTAATTTGCTTCTCTCTAAGCCATGAATATTTTGTTTTTATAATAGAAAGATCAGTTTTGGTTGATTATATAATTAGGGGGAAAGGCTAGATCAGAATTTATATTCAAATCTAAACAGTTGGATCTAAGTGGCACCCTAAGATCCTAAGATTTAGAATTCAATTTTGTGGAGGAAAGAAAGGTTGCTCGAGAGGGAGATGATATATGTGTATATAATTATTACTGATTTGCATTGTTGTATGGTAAAAAACAACACAATAATTTTAAGCAATTTCCCCAGAATTTAAAAAAAAAGAAACCCAACTTTGAAAACTTGCAATAACTTTGGTTCTTGCCTTTGAGTAGTTTTTGGTTTTATGTCTCATGTATTATTTTAGGTGTATTAATTCCTAGAATTGCATGCATGTGAAGAGAGGTATGTATGTGAAGGCTAAGAGAAGGGGTGAAATATAAAAGAGACAAATACTCACTTTTTTTGTTTTGTTGTCCAACATCTTTCCTTTTAATCAGGGAAGAAAGGGAAAGCAATTGCAATAAGCCACCTAAACAGACTATAGTTATGTATATAAGATTGTCTTCCACAATCAGAGGGCATCATTCTTCTGACAATTTTTGTGCAAGTTTTCAGATTAAATCCAAAAGAAGCTATTAAGTTACCTTTCTCCTGACTGATGTGTAAGCTTTTTTCAAAAATGTAACCTTCTGTTATGCTGAGGTTACTGGTGCCCCTCAATCAGGCATGTGAATAATACCCCCAATAGGAGAAAATGTAATGACTACATCAATGGAAGCTGAACTAAGAAGCCTGAGAAGGAAAAGGGTAAAGAGATGAAGACAGTCCAAAGTTTTAGACTCAGTTATATATTTTTGGGGCCCGGGTGTATGCATGTGTGTGCTAAGTCACTTCAGTCATGTCCAACTCTTTGTGACCTTATGGACTTAGCCCTCCAGGCTCTTCTGTCCGTGGGATTCTCCAGGCAAGAATATGAAGTGGGTTGCCATACCCTCTTCCAGGGGATCTTCCAGACCTAGTGATTGAACGCATGTCCCCTGCTCTGCAGGCGGATTCTTTACCACTGAGCAATTAGGGAAACCCAGAGTTCAGTCATTATTTGAGGCACAACCCCAAAATGTGTCTCAATGGCATATTAATTATTTTTAATTGAATTTATGTAAGCAATGGCCATTGGGTGTTAGTTCTAGAAGGTCTTGTAGCTCTTCATAGAACCATTCAACTTCAGCTTCTTCAGTATAACTTGTCGGGGCACAGACTTGGATTACCATCATATTGAATGATTTGCCTTGGAAATGAACAGAGATCATTCTGTCATTTTTGAGATTGCATCCAAGTACTGCATTTCGGACTCTTGTTGACTATGAAGGCTACTCCATTTCTTTTAAGGGATTCTTGCCCACAGTAGTAGATATAACGATCATCCCAGTTAAATTCACCCTTTCCAGTCCATTTCAGTTCTCTGACTCCTAAAATGTCAATGTTCACTCTTGCCATCTCCTGTTTGACCACTTCCAATTTGCCTTGATTCATGGATCTAACATTCCAGGTTCCTATGAATTATTGTTCTTTACTTTTTTTTTTTTTTTACTTTTTTTACATCGGCCTTTACTTTTATCACTGTGGTGTTGGAGAAGACTCTTGAGAGTCCCTTGGTTTTCAAGGAGATTCAACCAGCCCATCCTAATATCAGTCCTGAATATTCATTGGAAGGACTGATCCTGAAGCTGAAACTGCAATACTTGGACCACCTGTTGCAAATAACTGACTCATTTGAAAAGACCCTGATGCTGGGAAAGATTGAAGATGAGAGGAGAAGGGGACAACAGAGAATGAGATGGTTGGATGGCATCACCAACTCAATGGGCGTGAGTTTGAATAAACTCCGGGAGTTGGTGATGGATAGGGAGGCCTGGCGTGCTGCAGTCCATGGGGTCGCAAAGAGTCAGACAAAACTGAACAACTGAACTGAACTGAACTGAATGGCCATTGCAAGAAGGACACTCTTGACTTTCCTTTTTGCCTCCCTGAAAGGAGAGGGGAGGGGGGGAAGGGCGGGAAACACTCCTATGTAAAAGGTGCAGTCCCTGCATCTGAAGGTAGAAGGAAACTTCATCACAAAAAATAAGGAATTCAGTCACAAGAAGCCTATATAAACAAGTTTTGTTACACCATACCAAGCCCAAGCTCTGTTTAGATTCTTCTCTAATTACCCCTCCAAACCTAAATTTCTTTGGCTTGTCAATTCTTCACAAATACATCATTTCTTTGTCTAAAAACTGTAAGTTATTGGCTTTGACCAGATCTTAGGGCTCATTTCTATGGGGCCTGGGTGTGTATGAATTAAAATTTGTTTCTCTTTCTCCTGTTAATCTTTTATGTTAATTTCAATATTAATCTAGCCACAAAAACTTAAAAAGGGTAGAGGAAAACATTCCCCCTGCTCAACAACCTAAACTATTTATACCTCTGAAATAATCAAAAATGCATATAGCATAATCTCAAAATGCATAAATTTGGGGGAGGCACCCTTAATAACCCCACAAGACCATACTTTGCAATTGGAATTAAGTGGTTTTACTGACAGAGTGCAGACAGCAGTGCTGGTATCATGCAAGGCTGTAATCTGCTAAATATTTTTAATGTAGCTTTACATAAAGCAACACAGCAGATCAAATAAAAGAGGACATTTTAGCTCTATTTGGGGGACAAAATTCCTGGAAGAAAAATAGTATGCAATAATGTCACTCTTCCTAGTCAAGGAGGGAACAACCACAATAATAGCCACTATAAAATAATTTTATACTTTAGAATAAAATAAACCTAAAAATGAAAAGCATGCACAAACATGACAAATATGATGGCCGTGAAACCAATAATTTTGTGTGAAGCCCAAAAGAAATGTATGAAGCCGCAAATGATTCAAAAGCAAGAGTCAAAAAAAAAGTGTAAGTTGTATTACTCACTACATCGAAAAAACTAATTTTAAAATTGAATTAACTACTGATACATTTCAAAATAAAAATGAACAACTTAAAAATTAGTTGAGTTTTACACTCTCTGACATAAATCACAGCAAGATCTTCTAGGACCCACCTCCCAGAATATTGGAAATAAAAGCAAAAATAAACAAATGGGACCTAATGAAAATTAAAAGCTTTTGCACAACAAAGGAAACTATAAGTAAGGTGAAAAGACAGCCCTCAGATTGGGAGAAAATAATAGCAAATGAGGAAACAGACAAAGGATTAATCTCAAAAATATACAAGCAACTCCTGAAGCTCAATTCCAGAAAAATAAATGACCCAATCAAAAAATGGGCCAAAGAACTCAACAGACATTTCTCCAAAGAAGACATACAGATGGCTAACAAACACATGAAAAGATGCTCCACATCACTCATTATCAGAGAAATGCAAATCAAAACCACAATGAGGTACCATTACACGCCAGTCAGGATGGCTGCTATCCAAAAGTCTACAAGCAATAAATGCTGGAGAGGGTGTGGAGAAAAGGGAACCCTCTTACACTGTTGGTGGGAATGCAAACTAGTACAGCCACTATGGAAAACAGTGTGGAGATTTCTTAAAAAACTGGAAATAGAACTGCCATATGACCCAGCAATACCACTTCTGGGCATACACACTGAGGAATCCAGATCTGAAAGAGACACGTGCACCCCAATGTTCATCGCAGCACTGTTTATAAAAGCCAGGACATGGAAGAAACCTAGATGCCCATCAGCAGATGAATGGATAAAGAAGCTGTGGTACATATACACCATGGAATATTACTCAGCCATTAAAAAGAATTCATTTGAATCAGTTCTAATGAGATGGATGAAACTGGAGCCCATTATACAGAGTGAGGTGAGCCAGAAAGATAAAGAACATTACAGTATACTAACACATATATACGGAATTTAGAAAAATGGTAACGATAACCCTATATGCAAAACAGAAAAAGAGACACAGAAGTACAGAACAGACTTTTGAACTCTGTGGGAGAAGGTGAGGGTGGGATGTTTCGAAAGAACAGCATGTATATTATCTATGGTGAAACAGATCACCAGCCCAGGTGGGATGCATGAGTCAAGTGCTCGGGCCTGGTGCACTGGGAAGACCCAGAAGAATTGGATGGAGAGGGAGGTGGGAGGGGGGATCGGGATGGGGAATATGTGTAACTCTATGGCTGATTCATATCAATATATGACAAAACCCACTGAAAAAAATAAAAAATAATAAAAATAAAAAAAATTTAAAAAATAAAATAAAAATTAGTTGAGTTTTAGTTTATAATATTGAATTTATAATAATTTACATTCTTATACAAACATTTAAGCCTGAAAAAATAAGATTTCTATTAAAGAAGAACTTAAAATTACCCAAATAGTGTGCAATTTCACAAAATATCTCTATGCAATAGCTGTAAGGTTTATAAAAAAGGTTTTACTTACCAAAAATGCTGGTTACCATATTTATCACTGAATTAGAAAAAGGTATTTACTTACTAGTTACCTTTGCAAAACCGTACAAACACATAAAATAAGAAACTGTTGCTTATCTGGAATTTTATCTGGCAACCATATTAAAGCAAGTTACTGTTGCTATTTAAAAACAGTTAAATGCTTCCTAAAATATATAATCAAATACCTTGAAAAAACAAGGTAGAACAAAAAATGGAAAAGAAATCTCATAAATGCCAAATAAGAAAATTTTATAAGCATCTTTTGGCAGGAAAAAACTTTATGCAGGAAAGAACTCTCTGCAAGAACTCTCGTCACTAACCTTAAACCAAGTACCTATCTGCTCTACACGTCTCCAGCTCTAGCACACCTTTCAAACTTATTGATCACACAATAATTTACCTAATCTGTTGGTTCTTTCCATAGATCAAAAAAGTAGAAATGAAGAATAAATAATTAACAGAAGACAAGGTTTCTTCCCTAGCTTCCTATCAGTAATTTCATGAACAAGCTGTGTGAACAAGATAACATCTAAAGAAAGATCATGGAGAGTCAACAAGCTGAGCACAAACCTGCAAGCAATGGGGGATGGTGTTGACTCTGACCCTCTATCTCAATGATTAACTGAGGCTACTTTCCTATTTCCCTTTAAAAACTTTGCTGCTTTCTGCAGCATGGCTGAGTCTTTGGAAGTGATTTCAGGGGGATGTCGAATTGATGCCCTAAGTGTCCCAATATTCTGATTAAAGACACCTTTCCTTTCTACCAATGTCTGAGTGTATTGATTTTGGAAGTGATGAACAGCAGGACCTGATTCAATAGCAATTTAAGTGTAAAAGAACTAGCAGAGAGCCTTACAAATATTTGTCTATCAATAAATGATTATTGGAAGTGCATGAGATAAATATCCTAAACTATTAGCACAGGAGAAAATACATAATAAAATAATCTTCTTAAAAAAAGGACTGATGAATTTCAAATTATACTGAAATAATTATAGTAATAAATAAGTTTACTGATTTCAGAGACTTTCTGTCCCTCAGTGCTGGGAAAGACCTTTCAGTTTTGCACAGTGGAAGGAAAATGCACAGACTGGAAACCTATTGAGGTACTCTCAAGTAACAAGGAAAGGAAGGAGGGAGAACTCTCAGTCATTATTTATCTACAGTCCATATGTCATCAAGATCATAGACATTGGAGACCATCTTAAGTATTACATCATCAAACATTTGCAATCAAATTTACAACAGGTTTGATCTGGATATCTTGGAAAATCTGTATCATCAGACATTGCCTGCTTCAATTCCAGGAAATCTTTGCTTTCAGGTCACTAAATAATATTTGTTATGCTATGTGAATCATAGTCTGTTCTTTGGAGCTTGGCAGTACAAGGTTTGACTAGCAGTGATTGACAGAGGCTTTTCTAGTCAGTTGAAGAGAGTTCTTCCACAGGTGTGTTTTTCAGTAGATAAAATCTCCAGTTTACAAGGTGTGATTCTTAGGGTCTTTGCTTCCCAAGAGCACATGGTGAAAACGATTGCTCTACCAACATATGTTTATTTTTAATAAAAGCAATCAACCTTTGCAATATGGGAGTTATCTTTATTTTTTAACAGTTGGGGATAAAAAGAAGAAACAATGAAATACATAAGGTGTCCTAAGGTTGTCTCAAAAGGTAAAATATTTTGAGTTCCAAAGGAGTGGATTTGAGATTTAGAAGAACTAACAAAATTGTTTTTGCCAAAATGTTTGGTTGGCTTCTCAGCTGGTGCAAGGGTAAAGAATCCACCTGTTAAGGCAGGAGACACAGGCTCAATCCCTGAGTTAAGAAGATGCCCTTGAGTAGAAAATGGAAACCCACTCTAGTATTGCCTGGAAAATTTCATAGACAGAGGAGCCTGGTGGGCTACAGTCCATGGGGTCACAAAGAGTCACATATGACTGAGGATGTGTGCAGAATGTAATTATTAAACCAAAAAAAAAAAAACCCCACCTTGGAGGCCCTCTACATATTATGCCAATTTAATCTTAATAATGCTGTTGGCTCATATGACTAAATCAGAGAATTGAGGGTGGTAAGCAGAGTGAACCTGTTGTCAAACTGGCTGACATCACACACCTAGAGTACCTGGCCAGTAAGATGAGTTTCTCAATCATCATGAAGTTTGAGAGAAGTTCTCTAGTTAGAAGTTTTGTTTTTGTTTTTGTTTTTTTTTTTCAAGAAGGCTTTAGTCAAAGAAGTTGCAGCAGTCTATCAGCAAGGGAAAGATTAAATCCAGTGTGAAAACATACAAAATTTGGCTATAACATATCTATATCCATAATATAGAGAAAGTTGTATGAAAACTATTTGCCAGACCTCATTTGTTTTTTTGCTTGTTTGTTTGTTTGTTTGTTGCCCACTGAGCTTCCCTGGAGGCTCAGATGATAAAGAATCTGCCTGGGGGTGTGGTCCTAAGATGCTGGAGGAATAGGATGGGGAGACCACTTTCTCCCCCACAAATTCATTGAAAGATCATTTGAACACTGAGCAAATTCCACAGAACAACTTCTGAAAGCTGGCAGAGGACACCAGGCACCCAAAAGGCAGCCCGTTGTCTCTGAAAGGAGATAGGACAAAATATAAAAGATAAAAAGAGAGACAAAAGAGTTAGGAATGGAGACCCATCCCTGGGAGGGAATCATGAAAGAGGAGAAGTTTCCAAACACCAGGAAACCCTCTCACCCGGGGAGTCTGTGGGGAGTTTTGGAACCTCAGAGGGCAACATAACCAGGAGGAAAAAATAAATAAATAAAACCCACAGATTAGGTGCCTAACCGCAACTCCCAGTGGAGAAGTAGCCCAGACACTCATGTCCACCACCAGCAAGCGGGGGCTGAACAGGGAAGCAGGGGCTGAACAGGGAGACGTGGGCTACACTGCTTGGGGTAAGGACCGGGCCTGAATGCCCTGAGGACAATCTGAGGGAACTAACGTGCAATAGCAGTCCAAACTGTGGGAGTCAGGGAGAAAAAAGAAAGAAAGAAAAAGAGAGAAAGAGAGAGTTTTCCCATGAAAAGCTCTAGCCTAAGGCACTGCCGGACTTGCTCACAGAACAAAGGGTTGAGCGAATGCCAGAGGAGATCTAGCCGGCTGTGGACCAGCCCGACCCCCATCAGAGGCACAGAGGCAGGTGGGAGACAGCCAGAGCTTGGAGGGAGAAGGGCAGTCTAGGCCCCAGAGATGTCATCCTCCACAAAACTGTGAGCAGGCCCCCAGTTGCTAACAAAGTCTTCCTGGGATCCTGGACGGTTGACATCCGCCAGGAGGGTCGCAGCCAGAGATCAGCTCCCCAGAGGAGACACATGGCATACCTGAGATGGCGCTCCCGCTTCGCACCCAGGAAACTGAGTGGCTGGGACCAGGGAGGTGATAAGACGCACCGCCCCACCTGGGGAGAGTGTGCCAGCCAAGCACCTGGTCAGCTGAGCTGCTTGAACCTGGGATGGCACAAAACACAGGCTCAACTGAGTCTGTGCCTTTGTGGAGTACCTGAGAACCTGAACCTGAGCAGTTTAGACCTGGGAAGTGCAGGCAACCCAGGGCCTGCTTTAGACACTTCCCCTGCAGAGCAACCTGGAGCCTGAGCAGTGTAGACCAGGAAAGCACAGATGCCGTGAGCAGGGGCAAACCCAGTGTGGCCCAAACACTGCGAGGGCTCCCCACACACGCCAGTGATGTTTGCTGGCAGTGGTCCTCCCTCCCCACAGCATGACTGAACAAGGGAGCCTAAATAAGTGACCACCTCTGCCCCCATGTGTCAGGGTGGAAATTAGACACTGAAGAGACTTGCAAACAGAAGAAGCCAAAATAAACAGAGGGAACCGCTTTGGAAGTGACAGGTGCAACAGAATAAAACCCTGTACTTAGCACCAACTACATTGAAAGGGGCCTATAGATCTTGAGAAGAAGTATAAGCTGGAACAAGGAACTATCTGAAACTGAACTGACCCCACACTGCCTGTGATACTTTCAGAGAAATTTCTAGATATAGTTTACAATCATCACTTTTTAAATTTAAAAAAAAAAAAAAAATTAGGTCCTTTATTACTCCTTTAATTTTAATCTCTATAACCTATTACTTTGCCAAAAAGAGACCCTATTTTTAAAGCAAATTTCATATATATTTTTTAATTATTTTTGTGATTTTGTTTTATTTTGTTTTTTAATATTATATTTTTGAGAGTTTAACCTCTACTCTAGATTTTTAATCTTTGCTTTTTGGTATTTGTTATCAATTTTGTACCTTTAAGAATCCAATCTTCAGCACCCATTTTTTTACTTAGGAGTATGATTACTGACTTGATTGCCCTCTCCCCCTTTTGACTCTCCTTTTTCTCCCCCAGGTCACCTCTATCTCCTCCCTCCCCCTTCTCTTCTCACCCAACTCTATGAATCTATTTGAGTACTCCAGGCTGTGGAGAACACTTAGGGAACTTATTACCGGCTAGATGTGTCTCTCTCTTTTTGACTCTCACTCTTCTCCTTCTGGTCACCTCTATCTCCTTCCTCCCTCTTCTATTCTCTACATAACCCTGAACCTCTCTTGGTGTTTCAGGCTGTGGAGAGCACATAGGGAACTTATAACTGGTTAGATTGTTCTCTCCCCTTTTGATCCCCCCTCTTCTCCTCCTGGTCACCTTTATCTTTCTCCTCCCTCTTCTCTTCTCCATGTAATTCTGCAAACCTCTCTGAGTGTCCCTCACTGTGGAGAATCTTTCCTCCATTAACCTAGATGTTTTTTCACTGGTGCAGTACAGAGGGAGAAGTTTTGAGGCTACTCTAAGAATAAAACTAAACACCAGAGGCAGGAGACTTAAATCCAAAACTTGAGAACACCAGAAAACTCCTGACTCCAGGGAACATTAATCGACAAGAGCTCATCCAAAAGCCTCCATACCTACATTGAAACCAAGCTCCACCCAAGAGCCAACAAGTTCCAGAGCAAGACATACCACGCTAATTCTCCAGGAACTCAGGAACATAGCCCTGAGCTTTAATACATAGGCTGTCCAAAGTCACACCAAACCCATAGACACCTCAAAACTCACTACTGGACACTTGATTGCACTCCAGAGAGAAGAGATCCAGCTCCACCCACCAGAACACCAAAGCAAGCTTCCTTAATTAGGAAGCCTTGAGAAACCACTCATCCAACCCCACCCACAGGGAGCAACCTTCACAATAAAGAGGAACCACAAATTTCCAGCATACAGAAAGGCCACCCCAAACACAGCAATCTAAACAAGATGAAAAGACAGAGAAATATTCAGCAGGTAAAGGAGCATGATAAATGCCCACCAAAACAAAAAAGAAGAAGAGATAGGGAGTCCACCTGAAAAGAAATTCAGAATAGCGATAGTAAAAATGATCCAAAATCTTGAAAACAAAATGTAGTTACAGATAAACAGTTTGGAGACAAGGCTTGAGAAGGTGCAAGAAATGCTTAACAAGGATCGAGAAGAAATAAAAAACAGTCAATCAATAAGGATCAATGCAATAACTGAAATCAAAAGCACTCTGGAGGAAACCAACAGTAGAATAACTGAGGCAGAAGATAGGATAAGTGAGATGGAAGATAGAATGGTGGAAATAAATGAGGCAGAGAAGAAAAGAGAAAAAAAGAATTAAAAGAAATGAGGACAACCTCTGGGACAATGTTAAACATCCTAACATTTGAATCATAGGAGTCCCAGAAGAAGAAGACAAAAAGAAAGGCCATGAGAAAATACTTGAGGAGATAATAGTTGAAAACGTCCTTAAAATGGGGAAGGAAATAGCCACCCAAGTCCAAGAAACCCAGAGAGTCCCAAACAGGATAAACCCAAGGTGAAACACCCCAAGACACATCGCCACCTGTGAAAGCACCAAAATTACAACTAGCTGTTAAAAAACCATCCAGAGGAGGACACGGGAACGTACCAAAAAAAAAAAAAAAAAAGACCCCATGTAGAAAGACAAAGAAGAAGCCACAGTGACACAGTAGATGGAGCACATTCATGATAAAATAAAATCCTATACCCACTAGATGGGTGACCCACAAGCAACCCCACATCAGGCTTCCCAGCCTGGGGACCCAACAACAGTACTGGGAATCCCCAGGGAATCTGACCTTGAAACCCAGCAGAATTTGATTACAAGACTTCCACAGACTGGGGGAAGCAATAACTCCAGGTTTGGAGGGCACAAACAAACTAGCAGAGACCAAAGGTGTCTCCCTAGCTTCAGCCGCATCCTAACCAATGGTTTTGTAAATACCCTGGATGAAGGTATAAAGAGCATTTGAAACAGATTAGCAGAAAAACTAACTGCTGTGAGGGACCACTAATACATAGGATGTTAGAATAATGTTGCAAAATTATCTCAGCTTTGATCAATAGACCCAAACTAAGAAGATTAAAAAAAAAAAAAAAAAAAACTTACAAAACCAAGACTCAGAAGAAAGGAGTAGTGACTCTATAGGAGACTGAAATAAAACTACCTGCCACTGTTGCAGGGTCTCCTATGGAGGCGTGGGTTAGGAGGGGCTCACTGCAGGGATGGGGGGACTGGAAGCAGCTGTCTGAGAAGTTCCCTTTTAGTGTAAACACTCTTGGAGGTCACCATTAACCAGACCATATTGCTCATAGACCCTAGGACCAAATTACTACTGGTTGGGAGGAGCTCAAATCCACCCATCAGCAAATAATTGGATGAAAGCTTTACTGAGCAAAGCCTAGACCAATATCAGACCACCTTACCTGCCTCCTAAGAAATCTGTATGCAGGGAAAGAAGAAACAGTTAAAACCTTACAGGGAAAATGGACTTGTCCCAAATTGGGAAAGGAGTATGTCAAGGCTGTATATTGTCACCTTGCTTATTTAGCTTATATGCAGAGTACATCATGTGAAATGCCAGGCTGGATGAAGCACAAGATGGAATCAAGATTGCAAGGAGAAATATCAATAACCTCAGATATGGTAACATCACCCTTATCGCAGAAAGTGAAGAGAAACTGAATAGCCTCTTGATGAAAGTGAAAGAGGATGGTGAAAAAGTTGGCTTAAAGCTCAACATTCAGAAAACTAAGATCATGGCATCCAGTCCCATCACTTCATGGCAAATAGATGGGGAAATAATGAAAACAGTGAGAGGTTTTATTTTCTTGGGCTCCAAAATCACTGCAGATGGTGAGTGCAGCCATGAAATTAAAAGACATTTGCTTTTTGGAAGAAGAGCTATGACAAACCTAGACAGCACATTAAAAAGCAGAGACATTCCTTTGCCAACAATGGTTCATCTAGTCAAGTCTATGGTTTTTCCAGTAGTCATGTATGGATGTGACAGTTGGACCATAACGAAGCCTGAGCACCGAAGAATTGATACTTTCGAACTGTCGTGTTGGAGGACTCTTGAAAATCCTTTGGACTGCAAAGAGATACAACCAGTTCATCTTAAAGGAAATCAGTCCTGAATATTCATTGGAAGGACTGATGCTGAAGCTGAAGTTCTAATTCTTTAGCCACCAGATGTGAAGAACGGACTCATTGGAAAAGACTCTGATGCTGAGAAATATTGAAGGCAGAAGGAGTAGTGGACAGCAGAGGATGAGATGGTTGGATGGCATCAAGTCAATGAATATGAGTTTAAGCAAGCTCCTGGAGTTGGTGATGGACAGGGAAGCTTGGTGTGTTGCAATCCATGGGGTCACAAAGAGTCAGACACGACTGAGTGGCTGAACTGAACTGAGCAAGGCCCTGCTCACCAGAGTAAAACGCAGTTTTTCCCATCACCATTTCCTCCCACTAGGAAGCTTGCACAAGCCCCTTAACCTCTTCCATCAGAGGGTAGACCAAAGAAATAAGAACCACAGTCCCACAGGGACTAAACCAAAACACATTACAGAAAGTTAATCTGCATGAAAAAGTAGAAATTTATGTCCCAGATGAAAAGAGAAGATAAATCCAAGAAAAACAACTAATTGGAGTGGAGATAGGCAACCTTCCAGGAAAAGAATTCAGATTGATGATAGTTAATATGATACATGATCTCACAAAAATAATGGAGGCAAAGATTGAGAAGATGTAAGAAATATTTGTCAAAGACCTACAAGAACCAAAGAACAGAGATGAATAATACACTAGAAGGAATCCATAGCAGAATACCTGAGGCAGATGCACTGAAAAATGACCTGGAGGACAAAAGGGTGGAAATCACTGCCACAGAACAGGGGGGGGAAAAGAATGAAAAGAAATGAAGAAAAGAAAAAGGAATCAAAAGAAATGAAGAAAGCCTAAGAGACCTTTGGTACAACATTAAATGCACCAGCGTTTTCATTATAGAGGTCCCAGAAGAAGAAGAGAAAAAAGACCTGAGAAAATATTTGAAGAGATAATAGCTGAAAACTTCCCTAACATGGAAAATGTCATAATCAACCAAAACATAATCAGCCTGGCACAGAGAGTCCCAGGCAGGATAAACCAAGAAGCAACACACCAAGTCACATAGTAATCAAATAGACAAAAATTAAAGACCGAGATAAAATATTAAAGGCAGCACAGAAAAAAGACAAATAACATACAAGGGTACTCACATCAGTCTATCAGCTGATTTCTCAACAGAAACTACAAGCCAGAAGTGAATGGCATGACATTTAAAGTAGTTAAAGGGAAGAATCTATAACCAAGAATACCCAGCAAGACTCTCCTTCAGATTTGATGGAGAAATCAAAAGATTTCCAGACAAATAAAGTTAAGAGAATTCAGTACCACCAAACCAGTATTACAACAAATGTTAAAGGAACATATCTAGGTAGGAAACAAGAGAAGGAAAAACCCTACCTACAGAAAATAAGCACAAAACAATTAAGAAAATGGCAGTAGGATCATTCATATTGATAATTACCTTAAATGTAAATGGATTAAATGCACCAAATGAAATACATAGACTGGCTGAACAAATGAAAACATGTGCATATATGCAGTTCCCCTTACCACATCATTTTGCTTGACCCCCAAATTGAATATATTTTATATTGTTAGGTTAATAATATTCCCATTGAGAGTTGCAATTATAATTAATTTTCATTTTTTTGCCTGACTTTGTGAAAACTGATAAATATCTCTTATTATTGTGATTAGATAACTATTACTCACTTAATAACATTGTATCATGATTGGTTAACAGAAAAGTAGAATTCTCTATCATTAAGATTGTGATTTAATAGAGGAACCTGTAATTAACTCTTTAAAGTCCAGGTGAATACCAGAATTACCTTAGAATTTTTTGAAAAATGCCCAGATTCTTTTTTTTTTTTTTTTTTTTTTGGCCAGAGCTCTGGATATGTTTCTCGTGAGCAGTCAAGTTTAAGAACAACAGGAATATAAGGATATTTGCTTTTATCTAGTTTCACTTTATCTGTTTCATAGTCAGTGTTCCCATTTCATTTAGCTTAGTTTGTTTTCCGATTACTCTTTCTTATTTTATTTTTATTTTCTTTCTCAAGCCTTTATCAAATGTAGCAGAAACACTTTCATACACATATAGTATAAGTAAAATGTATAATATATATTAGAAAACATAAATTTTTGCCTAAATAAAAAATTTATAGCGTTTTAATTCCACTTGTTTAACTTAACATGAATAGAATCAGTTCAGTTCAGGCACTCATTCGTGTCCGACTTTTTGAGGCACCATGTTCTGCAGCCTCCCTGTCTATCGCCAACTCCCGGCGTTTACCCAAACTCATACTCATTGAGTTGGTGATGTCATTCAACCATCTCATCCTCTGTCATCCCCTTCTCCTCCTGCCTTCAATCTTTCCCAACATCAGGGTCTTTTCAAATGACTCAGCTCTTCGCATCAAGTGGCCAAAATGTTGGCGTTTCAGCTTCAACATCAGTCCTTCCAATGAACACTCAGGACTGATTTCCTTTAGGATGGACTGGTTGGATTTCCTTACAGTCCAAGGGACTCTCAAGAGTCTTCTCCAACACCGCAGTTCAAAAGCATCAACTCTTTGGCACTCAGCTTTCTTTATGGTCCAACTTTCACATCCAAACATGACTACTGGAAAAAACCATAGCCTTGACTAGATGGACCTTTATTGGCAAAGCAATGTCTCTGCTTTTTAACATGCTGTCTAGGTTGGTTATAACTTTCCTTCCAAGGAGTAAGTGTCATTTAATTTCAAGCTGCATTCACCATCTGCAGTGATTTTGGAGCCCCAAAAAATAAAGTCAGCCACTGTTTCCCCATCTATTTTCCATGAAGTGATGGGACCAGAAGCCATGATCTTTGTTTTCTGAATGCTGAGCTTTAAGCCAACTTTTTCACTCTTGTCTTTCACTTTCATTGAGAGGCTATTCCATTCCTCTTCATTTTCTGCCGTAAGGGTGGTGTCTTCTGCATATCTGAGATTATTGATATTTGTCCTGGCAATCGTGATTCCAGCTTCTGCTTCATCGTGCCCAGTGTTTCTCATGATGTGCACTGCATTTAAGTTAAATAAGCAGGGTGACAATATATAGCCTTGACATACTCCATTTCCTATTTGGAACCAGACTGTTATTCCCTGTTCAGTTCTAACTGTTGCTTCCTGACCAGCATACAGATTTCTCAAGAGGCAGGTCAGGTGGTCTGGTTTTCCCAACTCTTTCAGAATTTTCCAGAGCTTTTTGTGATCCACACAGCCAAGACTTTGGCATACTCAAGTAAGCAGAAATGGATGTTTTGCTGGAACTCTCTTGCTTTTTTGCTGATACAGTGGATGTTAGCAATTTGATCTTTGGTTCCTCTGCTTTTTCTAAAACCAGTTTGGACATCTGGAAGTTCATGGTTCATGTATTTCATGCAAAGATAGGCACAATAAAGGACAGAAATCATATGAGCCTAACAGAAGCAGAAGATATTAAGAAAAGGTGCCAAGAATACACAGAAGATCTATACAAAAAATATCTTAATGACCCAGATAAATACAATGGTGTGATCACTCACGTATACCCAGAAATCCTGGAGTCTGAAGTCAAGTGGGCTTTCAAAAGCATCACTATGAATAAAGCTAGAGGAGGTGATGGATTTCCAGCTGAGTTATTTCTAAACCTAAAAGATGGTGGTGTTAAAGTGCTACGGTCAACATGCCTGCAAATGTGGAAAACTCAGCAGTGATCACAGGACTGGAAAAGATCAGTTTTCATTGAAATCCCAAATAAAGACAATGCCAAAGAATGTTCAAACTATCACACAATTGCACTCATCTCATATGCTAGCAAAGTAATGCTCAAAACTCTCCAAGAAAGACGTCAAAAATATGGGAACCAAAAACTTCCAGATCTTCAAGCTGGATTTATAAAAGGCAGAGGAACTAGAGATCAAATTGTCAATATCCGTTGAATTACAGAAAAAGCAAGAGAGTTCCAGAAAAACGTCTGCTACTGCTTTATTGACTATGCCAAAACCTTTGAGTGTGTGGATCACAACAAACTGTGAAAAATTCTTCAAGACATCAGAGTACCATAACTCATTACCTGCTTCCTGAGAAATATGTATGCAGGTCAAGGAACAAGAGTTCCAACCAGACAAGGAACAACAGACTGGTTCCAAATTGAGAAGGGAGTACGTCAAGGCTATATATTGTCACCCTGCTTATTTAACTTATATGCAGAGTACATCATGTGAAATACTGGGCTAAATGAAGCACAAGTTGAATCAAGATTGCCAGGAGAAATATCCACAAACTCGGATATGCAGATGACACCACTCATAACAGAAAGTGAACAGGAATGGAACAGCCTCTTGATGAAAGTGAAAGAGGATGGTGAAAAAGTTGGCTTAAAGCTCAACATTCAGAAAACTAAGAGTCTGGTCCCATCATTTCACGGTAAATAAATGTGGAAACAATGGAAAGAGTGACAGACTCTATTTTCTTGGACTCCAAAATAAAAATCATTGAAGAAGTTGACTGCAGCCTTGAAGTTAAAAGATGCTTTCTCTTTGAAAGAAATGCTTTGAAAAACCTAGACAGCATATTAAAAAGCAGGGACATTACTTTGCCAACAAATGTCCATGTAGGCAAATCTGTGGTTTTTTTCAGTAGTCATGTATGGATGTGACAGTTGGACCATAAGGAAAGCTAAGCACCAAAGAATTTATACCTTTGAACTGTGGTATTGGAGAAGACTCTCGAGAGTCCCTTGGACTGCAAGGAGATCCAACCAGTCAATCCTAAAGGAAATCAGTCCTGAATATTTATTTGAAGGAATGATGCTGAAGCTGAAGCTCCAATCCTTTAACCACCTGATGTGAATAACTGACTCATTGGAAAAGACCGTGATGCTGTGAAAGATTTTAAAGCAGGATGAAAAGGGGAAACAAAGGTTTGATGGCATCAGTGACTTTATGGATATGAGTTTGAGCAAGCTCTTGGAGTTGCTGATGATCAGGTAAACCTGGCTTGGTGAAGTGCATGGGGTCACAAAGAGTCAGACACGACATCGTGACTGAACTGAAGTGATTCTCAGGAAAAGCAGTTTGTTTGTTTATTTATTTATTTATTTATTTATTTATTGAAGAATAATTGCTTAACAGAATTTTGTTGTTATCTATCAAACTTGAACATGAATCAGTCATAGGTATACATATATCCTCTCTCTTTATAACCTCCCTCCCATTTCCCTCCCCATCCCACCCCTCTAGGTTGATACAGAGGACCTCTTTGCATTTCCTGAGCCATACAGCAACTTTCTGTTGGCTATCTATTTTACATATGCTAATGTAAGTTTCCATGTTACTCTTTCCATACATCTCATGCTTTCCTCCCTTCTCCCCACGTCCACAAGTCTATTCTGTATGTCTGTTTCTCCATTGCTGCCCTGTAAATAAATTCTTCAGTACTATTTTTCCAGATTCTGTATATATGCATTAGAATAAGACATTTATCTTTCTCTTTCTGACTTACTTTACTCTGTATAATAGTTCTATCTTCAGCCACCTCATTAGAACTGACTCAAGTGTATTCCTTTTAATGGCTGAGTAATATCCTATTATGTATATGTACCACAACTTCTTTATCCGTTCATCTGTTAGTGGACATCTAAGTTGCTTCCATGTTCTAGCTATTGTAAATAGTGCTGCCATGAACAATGGGACACATGTATCTTTTTCAATTTTGATTTCCTCAGAGTATATGCCTAGGAGTGGGATTGCTGGGTCATAGGGTGGCTTTATTTCTAGTTTTACTTTGTTTTTTTTTTTGAGGAATTTCCACACCGTCTTCCATAGTGGCTGTGTCAATTTACATCCCCACCAACAGTACAAGAGCATTCCCTTTTCTTCACACCACCTCCAGCGTTTATTGTTTGCAAGCTTTTTGATAATGGCCATTCTGATTGGTATGAGGTGATATCTCATTGTACTTTTGATATGTGTTTCTGTAATAATAAGCAATGTTGAGCATCCTTTCATGTGTTTGTTAGCCATTTGTATGTCTTCCTTTGAGAAATGTCTATTTAGGCCGTTTTCCCACTTTTTCATTGGGTTGCTTTTCTAGTATTGAGTTGTATGAGGCGCTTGTAAATTTTTGAAATTAATATTTTGTTATTTATTTCATTTGTTATTATTTTCTCCCATTCTGAGGGTTGTCATTTCACCTTGCTTATAGTTTCCTTTACTGTGAAAAAGCTTTTAAGTTTAGTCAGGTCCCACTTTTTAACTTTTGTTTTTATTTCCAATACTCTAGGAAGTGGGTCCTGGAGGATCTTGCTTTGATTTATGTCACTGGGTGTTCTGCCTATGTTTTCCTCTAGGAGTTTTATAGTTTCTGGTCTTACATTTATGTCTTTAACCCATTTTGAGTTTATCTTTGTGTATGGTGTTAAGAAGTGTTCTAATTTCATTCTTTTACACATAGCTGTCCAGTTTTCCCAGCACCATTTATTGGCGAAGCTGTGTTTGCCCCATTGTGTATTCCTGCTGCCTTTGTCAAAATTAAGTTACCCATAGGTGTATGGGGTTATTTCTGGCTTTCCATCTTGTTCCATTTGTCTACATTTCTTTTTCTGTGCCAGTACTGTACCATATTGTCTTAATGACTGTAGTTTGGTAGTATAATCTGAAGTCAGGAAGGTTGAATCCCCCAGTTCCATTCTTCTTTCTCAAGACTACTTTGGTTATTCAGGGTCCCTTGTGCTTCCATATGAATTGTGAAATTTTTTGTTCTAGTTCTGTGAAAAATGCCATTGGTAATTTGATATGGATTGCATTGAATCTGTAGACTGTGTTTGGTACTATAGTCATTTTCACAATATTGATTCTTCCTACTAGGAACATGGAGTATCTCTCCATCTGTTTATGTCATCTTTGATTTACTTTATTAGTGTCTTATAGTTTTCTGTGTGCAGTTCTTTTGTCTCCTTAGGTTAGTTTATTCCTAGATATTTAATTCTTTTCATTGCAATGGTGAATGGGATTGATTCCTTATTTTCTCTTTCTGATTTTTCATTCTTAGTATATAGAAAGTCAGGCGATTTCTGCGTATTGATTTTGTATCCCGAAACTCTACTAGATTTACTGATTAGCTCTAGTAATTTTCTGATATTATCTTTAGGGTTTTCTATGTACAGTATCATGTTATTTGCAAACAATGAGAGTTTTACTTCTTTTCTGATCTGGATTCCTTTTATTTCTTTTTCTTCTCTGATTGCTGTAGCTAAGACTTCCAGAACTATGTTGAATAATAGTGGTGAAAATGGACACCCTTGTCTTCTTCTTGATCTTAAGGGGAATGCTTTCAAAAACTGACTCATTGGAAAATACCCTGATGCTGGGAAAGATTTGAAGGCAAGAGGAGTAGTGGATGACAAGACGAGATGCTTTGATGGCATCAGCAATTTGATGGACATGAGTTTGAGCAAGCTCCTGGAGTTGGTGATGGACAGGGAAGCCTGGTGTGCTGCAGTCCATGGGGTTGCAAAAAGCTGGACATGTCTCAGTGACTGAACTGAACTAATCCTCAGGAAGAGCAATTTTAATAAAGTTGAATGTCAATGTATGACAAAACCCACTGAAATATTGTGAAGTAATTAGCTTCCAACTAATAAAAAAAAATTTTTTAAAAAAAGATAACAAAATAAAAATAAAGCAACCTAAAAAAAAAAAAAGTTGAATGGGGTTGTTTAGGTAGAACTGAATATGGTTCTAGGGAGCTGACCAAATAATCATATGCTATTTTTAATTTAATATTTTTGCAAAACAGTCAAAAGAATATTGAAGATAATGGATTTTTAAAAGGTGCAAAAATAACATTATTATACTAAAAATAAAAACATTGCCAACTAATACAAAATCCACATTATAAATATTTCTCACCACCACATTTTTTTTCATAGTATCATAATTGGTTACTGAAATTCATCCTCTTTCCTTTCAGTTTAATATCTACATGAGGTTATTTTCTTAAAATATAAGAAAATCACATATTCTTGCTCAAAATCATCTAGTTGCTTCCTATATAATTTAGGATAAAACCCATAGTCCACAGTGCCCTTCCCTTACTCATTTTCAGATATCATGTGAATTTAACCATGGCAAGCACAAGTTCATCACAAGGTCTTTGCCTTTGTGTCTTGCCCTTTAGTCAAAGTTCTTTCTCCAGCTACTTGCTTGAAAGTGAAAGTGAAAGTCTCTCAGTTGTGTCTGACTCTTTGCTATCCCATGGACTAAGCAGTACATGGAATTCTCCAGGCTAACATACTGGAATGGGTAGCCTTTCCCTTCTCCAGGGGATCTTTCCAGCCCATGGATCAAACCCAGGTCTCCCATATTGCAGGAGGATTCTTTACCAGCTGAGCCACAAGGGAAGCCCAGGAATACTGGAGTGGGTGGCCTATCTCTTCTCCAGGGGATCTTCCCGACCCAGGGATTGAATCTTCCCAACCCAGGGTCTCCTGCATTGCAGGTGGATTCTTTATCAGCTGAGTTACCAGGGAAGCCCCAAGTCCAAAGTCAGATGATTGTTATCTCAGCTCAAGGATTGGTAGAGAGAGCATTCTTTCTTACTCAGCCTTTGATTCTATTCAAAATTTCAGCAAGTTGTATGAGGCCCAATTTTAGTGGGGAGATCGATCTGTTTTACTCAGTCTGTGTTCAAATAATAACCTCATCTAGAAACACCCTCACAGACACAACAAGAATAAGGTTTAACTAATTACCTGGGCATCTTGTGGCCTAGTCAAGTTGACACATAAAATTAGCCATAACACATTTTCATACCTAAGGTGCAAACTAAAGTCAATACCTCCATGAAACCTTAAATGTCAATTTTTGTTTAAAATGGGAAAAGAGGTTATACCTTTTGCATTTAAAATTAAACATCATGATTTTTCTTAAGTTGATTACCTTTATAATTAAAATTTCTACATTCTGTAAAAATAAATCAATAAAAAAAGAAATAATATTTTTTAAAGAATTTTGTCACTTTAGGCTAAAATATATATTATTTTTACATTTCAATAATGGGCATACTTTTCAAATGTAACGTGAAAAACATATTATTGGTAGTAGAATTCAATTTTGTTACTATAATATATAATCAATTACAAAACTAAAATTTAGAAATATTTTATGAAAGTATTATCTAATGCAATTAAAATATCAACTGTACATGAACTCTTCTGAAATTATTGAAAGTCAGTAAGACAAGAACTAGAGATTATTGAATTTTTGCAATTGGAAGGCTATCTTTATCTTATATAAGTGAGGTCTCAGTAGACTGACATGGATGATGGAGACAGTAAATGTTAAAAAAAAAATTCACTTTGAGTTATGGGGTTGTATAACTTAAGTGAGGAAAATAAAAGAATGAGTTGACAGTGGAAACACTAGCAAAGGAGTCCAACATTCAAAGAACTTAAAATATGGCATAAAAGTGGAAGCATATGAGGACAAAGATATGGCAAATGGATTAATTGTCCAATAAAATATGCATAGTTTTGAAATAAACATTTTGATATGTGCAATTGTGTTCAAATTTGGGTTCAAACACCATGCTGTAAGAATGTAACAGTAAGAGCAGGAGCAAAAAAAAAGAAAAAAAAAAAACTCTGAAAGAGTGGGTTAATTTGAAGGTGACTGAATTCAGCCAGCATAGATGGATTATTTTAAAATCTCAAACTTGATTTTTACTCTACCAATAATGCCCAAATGACCTACCAAGTCCTTGGGAAACTGAGAAGAAACTGCTTTCAGTTACACAGAAGAAAATAGAAAACTTCTGTACTGAGACTAATTTTTAAAGTCTTTAGCCTACCATACACAGAATGCTTGCGGTTTGAAGTTTTTACCATTGTTTTCATAATAATCATGAACAAGCAATTATTTACTTAATATAATGAACTACTCTGTGTGATTTTATTTCGTTAGTAACTTACAATATGGGCTTCCCAGGTGGTGCATTGATAAAGAATCTGCCTGTCAATGTAAAAGATGTAAGAGATGCAGGTTCAATCCCTGGGTCGGGAACATTCCCTTGGAGTAAGAAGTGACAACCCACTCCAGTATTCTTGCATGAAAAATTGCATGGACAGAGGAACCTGGATGGCTGCAGTCAATGTGGTTGCAAAGAGTTGGACATGACTGAGCACACATACTCACATATACACACAACTTATGGTATAAGTTTAACATTTCAATTAATTTTTAAAATAATGTGAACTTAGAAATATATAAGTCTTTAGGAGTAATTGTGTTGTGTCTCTTCCCTGAAATTGATAATAAACCAGTGACAGAAAAATATGTAAAGCCAATGAGAATATAATTATTTAAGGACTTATAAACTTGTACCATAATTTTTTTTCAATTATAGGATGTTTATACTATGCCTAAGAATAAACCAGTAATTTCAATGGAATTTGGCTCAGAATACAAACTGCAAATTTTCTAAGAACCTGTAAACAAGGTTTGTTAGTAGAAGACAATACAAAAATTGGAAATGAACAACTGGGACAAATGAGGATTAGTGCTGTCTTAATCTTATTTAATATCCCAATTATTGTTAAAAGAGAGTAAACGCCATAAGGAAACACACAGATGGTGCTAAAAGAGAAAGTAAGGAAAATGCTAATAAGGACAATGAAACAATTTTTAAAATGAGGAAATAAAAATGTGAAGTCTCCCAAGATAATATGAAATAAAAGAGCTTTTTATCTTAGCTTCAATATTATAATAATAAAATAGGTAGATGAAATATATTTAGAAGAGAGATTGAGGACAATTCAGTGATTGAAGAATTATTTACAAAGAACAGTTTCAATGGATTTGAAAGATTAATGAGGAGGGGAGTAAAGCTGAAACATCGACAGATCAGATCCTTGAAAAGGGATGCAGTTTATTACACATATCAGCTCAATATAAAGAAGACGTGCCTAAGTGTTGGGCACACATGTCTGGGGTGTGTTGTTTAGAAAGGATTACATTGAAATGTACTGTTTTCTATGATGTAAGGCTTATATGTCTTTGTGACTATTTAAGACCAGATATATAGTTGAATTACCTGGCCATGAAATTTCAAAGATTCTTATAAAGAATTGCATTTAGATAATTGAACATTAAGTGTAAAAAGTATGAATTCAGGAACAAATTTAGGATTTTCTACTCCATCATATATTGACTATGTGAATTAAGCAAACTATTTGAACTCTAAACTGCAGTTCTCGTGTATGTAAATATAACCAATACTCCTAATTTATGAATCACTAATAATTAAAAGAGTATATGCATAGAAAATATAGTATAGGGTGAGAATTAAATAAGAATACAAAAATTACTTAAGATGTTTCACTGTATTTGTTTACTATTATTTATTCAATTTTATGACCTCAATATCACTTGAAATACATATAGAAGGATTTTGGTTTTTTTTTTCTGGTGAGACTCTCACCAGAATTTGGAAGCATAGTCATAAAAATAGGTAAAGTGAATTGGTTTAAGTCTCATATAGTTAGAAGTACTGTTATAGCATTTGCCTTTTGCTGTATCATTAATGATTTTTCAATATGCAGAATATATGAAACATGTAGAGATTATTTTTTATGTATATTTAAACTTTGAGATATTAAATACTTAGGAAATGACATTTGTCTGAAGTCATTCTTATCAACACACAGACTTACTATTTTATCGGTCTGGCCAAAAAGTTCATTTGGATTTTTCCATAAACTGTTACAGGAAAACCCCAAGCAAACTTTTTGGCTGAGAAATGGAGTATTTTCTGCCATATCAATAAACAAAAAATCATAGCCATCAGGGATTCTGGCCCTCCAAATGTGAATTTCTAAGTCCAGAAAGAACAATGTCTACTATCTGGTAGCCATTTAGCTGCATCTGCAGCTGTCACCACTACCTACAATGAGGGAGGTACTGTATAATGCAAAAAATCAAATTGCAGGATGCTGGCCCCAGATAGCTGAGATGCATAGGGAAGGAATAATTTCAGTAAGGCCAGATTCTTACATCTTCCTGTACATAGAAAAGGGCAAGATTCCTTAACTTGAGATATCTGGTTTTCTTTAATTAACAATAATCTTTTGATATTCAGACTACCTGCCCCTTGTTACAAGCTTCTATGTAACCTGACTCCTCCACCCAAGTCCCCATTCCCCAATTCCTTGGGATAGTTTTCTCAAGGTTCCTTAAAATTCTGTCTCCTGGGCTTGAATATTTCAACCAAATAAAACATAAGGCTCAACCTCTAGGTTGTGACTATTTTTTAAGCTGATACGGTCAACCCAGCATTTTAGTAAAGTCTGCTGTTTCATTATGGTGCATATGATTATACTTCAGAGTAGCAGTCAAAGGAGAGTAATTACAGGCTACAAATATTTTCAGAACCAGTGTTCTAGACCTGTATTTTGTATAGAGATTTGATAATAAAGTCACGTGGGGTTCTTTTAAAAAACATAGATTAATAGATCTCTTTCTTGGAGATTCTGAATATCTACAACTAAAAGCTATATTAACCTCCATTGGTGATTCTCATCAGTCAGATCTGGGAAGTTGACTAAAGCACACCAATGTTTCAAGTTTGGCATTTCTCTGTTTCAGGGAAAAGTCAAATGATTCTTTGTTTCATGATATCAGAACAAAATTTTGTATAAATGTGAAATATGTCATTCTCATTCAAATAAATACAATCAAATGTGAAAATTCTGTGTAACTCAGCAAAGGGGCTGGAAGAATGAAAACGCAATTTAAAAAAAGGATGCAAAAGAAAGCTTGAAATTAGTTTGCAACATTAAATATACTGTGCTAAGTTGCTTCAATTGTGTCTGACCTTGTGATCCCATGGGCTGATTAATTGCAAATAGTGTATCAGAGTTGCTTGTCTCTTAGAGACAGAGATAATCCTTCCAGTAGCTCTGTTGTGCCCCGATGATACTGAAAGGACGTATTTTGATCAATGTTTGTCTCATTTCTATTTCTAAAGTTTGGGTAATTTTCCTTAATGACCAATAACATTACATGAATCATGTATTTGCTTTTCTTCTTCTTTAATATTTTTAATTAAAAAAATACTCAAGTAATATATGTATAGCCTCTGAAGATGAGAAGGAAAGTTTTTGGGGTTTTGTTTGTTTGTTTTTTCTTTAAGAAGTTTTTCACCAGTTCCAAAATTTGAATTGAAGAGTGATTGTACCGAGTATTAAAGTGAAAGTCGTGAGTCGTGTCGGACTCTTTGCGACTCCATGAACTATAGAGTCCACGGAATTCTCCAGGCCAGAATACTGGTGTGGGTAGCCGTTCCCTTCAGAAAATCTTCCCAACCCAGGTATCCAGCTGGGGTCTCCTGAATTGCAGATGGATTCTTCACCAACTGAGCTACCAGGGAAGCAGTACTGAATATTTAGTACAAAAACAAATCAAATAATACAATCTAGTATTTGTTTTCATTGTTTAGTGAAAAGGGCTTGCTTGATTAGAATCCTCTGGCTGCCAATTCTTAGGAAAGAAAGGAAGCTAATGACAGTGCATCAAATAAAAATGAAATCTTCTGATTTCCGAGTTGAGAAAGATTATCATGAATAAATATCAAATTAAAGAATAAAATGGTTTAGGTAAATTAGCTTTATATGGGGTTATAATTAATATTTAATAGCAATAAATATTTTATCTTTGTGTGTTTTTTAGGTAAGAAATGTTTCTTAGACTCATTTTAGCTGAAGTCATTATTTTATTCACATAATGATGTTCAGATGTAAATTTATTTAGACTTTTTGATTTAAGTTATTCCAACTTCAGTTTGCTGATAGTTTTAGAAACATATTAATATTCTGTCCCTCTTGGTGATATCATGTATATAGACATGGTAAAATATTTATTGTTCTATGCTTCTCAAAAGATTAGAAAACTTAGTTATCAGTATCCCTTTTATATAATTCATGCATACTATACTTTATATATTTTATTTATAGAGAAATGCCTAGAATAATAAAAATTATAATAACATGTACAAATGAGATGCTAGAAACATTCTCCTACCAATAAATATACGTATTGTGTTCAAATCTAAATTATTTGAAGCTTACATATTGTACATGTTTATGAATCAAACAGAATAGCACAGCAAATCATAGAAGATAGTTAAGTGTGAAGCTCTATGTCAAGGTCACAAGAATGGAGCCCTATACTAAGGTCAGAGTACAAAAATCTCTGGAACTAACAAAATCCAACTGTTGCCATGAGCCTCCTGATCTAAATTGGCAAATTCCCCAACCCCTTTTTAGGTAAGATACCCACCCTACTATCCATCCTATATCACCCTAACCAATCACTTAATGCCACCCTCCCAGCAGGAATTTTCTCTCTCTTGAGGCTATAAACATTGGCTACTAGCCCAAGAAAGGCACCAGCTCTTCCTTGAGCTGGTCCATTGTTCTAACAGTATCTCCTGCTCTAGTAAGCTCTATTCTCCTCCCCTCTGTCTTGAGTTAGGAAATTCTTTTCCAATCTGTGCATGAATCTTGATATTTAGGAAAACATGCATGCTAAGTTGCTTCAGTCATGTCAGACTCTGCGACCCCATGGACTGTAACCCGCCAGGTTCCCCTATCCATGGGATTCTCCAGGCAAGAATACTGGAGTGGGTTATCATGCCCTCCTCCAGGGAATCTTTCCAACTCAGGGACTGAACCCACATCTGCAGCTACTGCATTACAGGCTGACTCTACCACTGAGCCCCCAGGTAAGCCCTTAAGGAAAAGAAACACCAAATATTTCCTCTAATTGTCATATATGTATTTGTCTATTTAGCACACTTTTTATTTTTCTATAACTGTCCTTGTTTCCTGGCACAGAACTACTAAAATTCTTGTGATTTCCTAAGCTATAAGAGCACTGAACACATCTCCCTCTCTCTCTCTTTTTTTCTTTTCTTTTTAATATCTTTGATCCTGGTTTCTTACACAGAATTCTTAAACCCCTTGGGATTTCCGAGATAATTGCAGTATTTTTTCTTCTAATGGCATTACTCTTGGTGGGCTCCTATATATGTGTGTATGTGTGTGTGTATATACATACATACACACCTGGGAGTGAAATTGCTGGATTATATGGTAGTTCTGTTCTGTTTTTTGTTTGTTTGTTTTTAATTTTGCAGGTAATGGGGGACTTCAATCTGTTTTCCAGAGTAATTGCACCAATTTTCAATCTCATTAACAGTGCACAAGTGTTCCCTTTCCTCCACCTATTCACCAACACTTGTTACTGATGTTTTTGTTGTTGTTTTATGTGTTTTATAATAACCATTTTGAGAGATGTGGGATCGTATTTTATTTTACTTTTCATTTGTATTTCTCTGATGATTAGTGATATTGAGCATCTTTTCATGTATTTGTTGGCCATCTGTGTGTCTTCTTTGGAAAAATGAAAATGTATATTCAAGTCCTTTGTCCATTTTTCAATCAAGTTTTTTTTTTAATGTTGAGTTGTATGAGTTCTTTGTATATTATGGATATTAACCCCTTATCAGGTATATTATTTGTAATGATCTTCTTCTACTCTGTAAGCTGCCTTTTCATTTCATTAATAGTTTTCCTTCAAAAGCTTTTCAGTTTGATATAGTCTATTTGTTATTTTTCACTTTTGTCTCCCTTACTTTAAGAGACAGATCAAAAACAATATTGCTAAGACTAATGTCAAAGAGCATATTAGTTATGTTTTCTGCTAGGAGTTTGATAGCTTCAGGTCTTAACATTTAAGTCTTTAAATCATCTTGAGTTTATTTTTGTATATGGCATGAAAAATAATTCAGTTTCATTCTTTGTTATGTAGCTGTCCAGTTTCCCAACAGCACTTATTACAGAGATTATATTTTCACATTATATATTCTTGCCAACTTAATTGTAGGTTAATTGGTCATTTAAATATAGATTTATTCCTGGGCTCCCGACTCTGTTCCATTGATTTCTGTGTCTGTTTTTCTAGCAGAACCATTTTTTGATTACTGTAACTTTGTAGTATAGTGTGAAATTATGCACTGTGATGTCTCCAACTTTGTTCTTTCTCAAAATTATTTTGGCAATTCAGGGTCTTTTATGATGGCAAACAAATTTTAGAATTATTTGTTCTAGTTCTGTGAAAACAATACCATTGATATTTTGATATAATCCAATCTGTAGATTTGCATAATGCCACCTTAACAATATTAATTCTTCCAATCCATGAGCACTGTATATATTTCCTATTTGTATTGTCTTTAATTTCTCTAATCAATGTCATGGTTTTCAAAGTACAAGTTTTTACCTACTTGGTTGAATTTATTTCTAGGTAAAAGCAATTATAAATGGAATTTTGTTAACAGATTTCTATATATTAACTCTACATCCCTCTTAAATTTCTGGAATTCATTCATTAGTTTCAATATCTTTTGGTGGTATCTTCAGGATTTTATGCATAGTATCATGTAGAAACAGGGACAATTTTATTTCTTCATTTCCATCTTGAACTCCTTTTATTTCTTTTTCTAGTCTGATATTTGTGGTTAGGACTTCCATTATTATGATGATTTAGAGTGGTGTGAGTAGGCATCTTTGTCCTGTTCCTGATTTCAGATGAAATGCTTTCAGCTAGTCATTGTTGACTATGATGTTGGCTGTAATAATGTATACAAATTAAAATGTTAACTTGCCTTTTATGTTGTTTAATTTATATATATATGTGTGTGTGTGTATGTGTGTGTGTGTGTGTGTATAATTTTTATTAGCATGACTGTCACTTAGACCAGGAAGCAAAGAAAAGACAATAATTTCAGTTCAGTACAGTTCAGTTGCTCAGTCGTGTCCGACTCTTTGCAACCCCATGAACTGCAGCACACCAGGCCTCCTTGTCCATCACCAACTCCGGGAGTTAACCCAAACTCATGTCCATTGAGTTGGTGATGCCATCTAACCATGTCAGCCTCTATTGTCCCCTTCTCCTCCTGCCTTCTTTCTTTCCCAACTTCAGGGTCTTTTCTAAGGAGTCAGTTCTTCCTAACAGGTGTTCAAAGTATTGGAGTTTCAGCTTCAACATCAGTCCTTCCAAAGAACATCCAGGACTGATCTCCTTTAGGATGATTGGTTGGATTTCCTTGCAGTTCAAGGGACTCTCAAGTGTCTTCTCCAACACCACAGTTCAAAAGCATCAATTTTTTGGTGGTCAGCTTTCTTCACGGTCCACTCTCACATCCATACATGACCACTGGAAAAACCATAGCCTTGACTAGACAGACCTTTGTTGGCAAAGTAATGTCTTTGTTTTTTGATATGCTATCTAGGTTGGTCATACCTTTCCTTCCAAGGAGTAAACTTCTTTTAATTTCAAAGCTGCCATCACCATCTTCAGTGATTTTGTAGCCAAAAAGTAAAGTATCTCACTGTTTCCAATGTTTCCCCATCCATTTGTCATGAAGTGATGAGACCAGATGCCATGATCTTAGTTTTCGGAATCTTGAGCTTTAAGCTAACTTTTTTCACTCTCCGCTTTCAATTTTATCAAGAGGCCCTGTAGTTCTTCTTCACTTTCTGCCATAAGGGTGGTGCCATCTGCCTATCTGAGGTTACTGATATTTCTCCCAGCAATCTTGATTCCAGCTTGTGCTTCTTCCAGCCCAGCGTTTCTCATGATGTACTCTGCACATAAGTTAAATAAGCAGGGTGACAATATACAGCCTTGATGTACTCCTTATGCTCTTTAGAACCAGTCTGTTGTTCCATGTCCAGTTTTAACTGTTGCTTCTTGACCTCCATATAGGTTTCTCAAGAGGCAGGACAGATGGTCTGGTATTCCCATCTCTTTCAGAATTTCCCACAGTCTATTGTGATCCACACAGTCAAAAGCCTTGGCATAGTTAATAAAGCAGATGCTTTTTTCTGGAATTCTCTTACTTTTTTGATGATCGAGGGGTGGTAAGAGAAACCCAAGTAAGATGGTAGGTGTCGAGAGAGGGCACGGTGGCTGAGCAGTGAGCGCGGCTGCGGCGCAGGAGCGACTTGCAGCTGTTGGGTGGTGCAGGAGCTGTGAGCGGCAGAGAGGAGATACCCAACGTCCAAGATCAGGAGTGCGGCCCTGAGGACATACCCCACATCCAAGGTAAGGAGCAGTGGCTTCACTTTGCTGGAGCAGCCGTGAAGAGATACCCCATGTCCAAGGTAAGAGAAACCCCAGTAAGATGATAGGCGCTGAGAGAGGGCATCAGAGGGCACACAGACTGAAAGCACAGTCACAGAAAGTTAGCCAATATAATATCATGAACCACAGCTTTGTCTAACTCAGTGAAACTAGGCCATGCCATGTGGGGCCACCCAAGATGGATGGGTCGTGGTGAAGAGGTCTGACAGAATGCGGTCCACTGGTGTTTGGGGTGCATCAGTTCATGCGATCACAAAGAATCAAACATCTGATCAACTGAACAACAACAAGCTGAAAGGGCCACTTTTAGGTTCTTTCAGCTAACTTCCTGCCTATCAACCTGAGGGATTTAGGAAAGATGCTTCTAAATATTTCTTTTTTTTTATGGACATGGAGTGTTATAAATTTTCTCAAAGTCCATGGAAATATATGTACAATTAAAAATGTATACATCCAGCATAGTCACCCTGTTTATAATCACTCGTAAATAGATTTTCCTATTGCCAATTAACTTTTTAAAGACACTAGAATATAGAAACCAGATGGAATTTGAGCATACATGACCCTAGAGAAAAGGGTGATGTCTAGGTTTAACTGATTTTTCCATAATGTACCTCTCTAGTCTTCTTAACCTACAAAACATACTATATTACCAAGCAGAACTTAATAGTCCTACTGGGTAGAAATCATAGGTCACTGTTTTTGATTACTATAGTAGTTGGAAATTGAGGAAAGTCAAAAAAGAAGAAGAAGGAAAAATCTTGAAATCTGAATATATATACTCTCTCTAATCTTTCACTGACTCATAATTTGGGCATACTTGGAGCAGACTAGAGGATTCTAGAGGAAAGCAATCTCTGAAAGATTGAAAGATTTGAGTTGAGATTTTAGCAGTTTGTAGAGAGAGTAAGGATCTGTGAATTTAGAAAAATTTAGTAATCAAGTTGAAATTTTCATGGAAAAAACAGAGGTTTTGTTGTTTTTCAATCGCTAAGTCATGTCTGACTCTTTGTGACCCCATGAACAGCAGCATGCCAGATCTACCTATTGTTTGCTATCTTCCAGAATTCTCTCAAACTCATGCCCATTGAGTCAGTGATGCCATCCAAACATCTCACCCTCTGTTGCCCCCTTCTCCTCTTGACCTCAATCTTTCCTAGCATCAAAATATTTTCCAATGAGTTAGCTCTTCAATCTAGTGGGGGGAAAATGGAGCTTCAGCATTAGTCCTTCCAATGAATATTCAGGGTTGATTTCCTTTAGGATTTACTGGTTTGATCTTCTTGTTGTCTATTGATTCTTCAGTGCTCAGCCTTCTTTATGGATGAGAAGTTACATCTTAGGAAAAAAGCACTTTGTGTTGAGGTGTAGCTCCTCTCTGCACTGAGAGTGGACCCAAGACAAATTTCACTAAATATCCACTCAGCCCAGAGAAAAAAATCAACATTTTCTGCTGGCAATTTATTTGGTGTTTTATTTGAATCCAACATTTCACCAAAGAAGATAAAAATGTAGATCTACACAACATAATTACCATGGCCAGTATAAATAAAAATTAAGAGACATGTAATAAAACAGAAAAATGTGATCCATAGTCCAGGGGGAAAAATGTAAATACACTCCAGTTTTCTTAATGTTAAAACAAGTATACTATCAAGGGTGAAACAGATCATCAGCCCAGGTTGGATGCATGAGACAAGTGCTCAGGGCTGGTGCACTGGGAAGACCCAGAGGGATGGGTTGGGGAGGGAGGCAGGAGGGGGGATCGGGATGGGGAACAAATGTAAATCCATGGCTGATTCAGTCAATGTATGGCAAAAACCACTACAATATTGTAAAGTAATTAACCTCCAACTAATAAAAATAAATGAAAAAAATAAAATAAAATCAGCAGTCAGTGATTTTTTGAAAAGCCAGAATAAGAACATTAGATTTAAAGAACTGAAATGAACTGTATGACAACAATAGCATAAATTACAGGAGCAGATAAAGGGAATTAGGTCACCTCCCCTGATAGGCAATAAAGAAATACAAGAAGTAACTAGAGATAAATTAAAACAACAACAATAAAAAAATGATTACTAGCAATCAGAGATCAAACCCTAAAACAGGAATCATGTATGTGTAACTTTGAACTCAAGGAATCATACGGAAATCAATAACTGGAAACCTTAAGGAGGTCAACAGAGGTCTGTGCTTCTGCATCTCTCAGGGGAGACCCTAGAATTTTAATACTAAGATTTTAAAGAGGCTCCACAAATGCTTTAGTGCTTCAATACATTCTGCCCTAACAAAGCAATAAATAACCCTCTACAAATTCAATGTTATTGGTTAGTCTTTAAACTGTATGATAGAATTAAAAAAAATTCCTTAAAGGTATACTTACAATTGTAAACATTTATATTGGAAGATAAGCAAATTAGCTATTTAAGCATTTTAAAAATGATTAAGCATATCATGTTATATTCATGCAATTTATTTTTTTAATAGTTTATGTTGGGCTTATTGTTTGATATTGTTCAATCACTAAGTCCTGTTCAAATCTTTTGTAATCCCATGGACTATAACCTGCCAAGCTTCTCTGTCCATGGGATTTCTCAGGCAAGAATACTGGAGTGGGTTGCCATTTCCTTCTCCAGTGAATCTTCCCAAACCAGTGGTTGAAGCTCCATCTCCTGCTTGGCAGGTGGATTCTTTGCCACTGAGTCACCAACAAAATAAGAGTATGTATATGTACATAATAATTTACAGGATTATCTGTAGCATACATGGAATTTAGTGAATATGAAAATCACACATTAAATGAATATAAATCATAAATTAAGTATGCAAATAATTAACAGAAATTATATTGGGAGACAATTGCAAAGATGAAAATTCTGCCTAATGATGTGTCATTTTGTTGTTTTTTGTGTTTCCAAATATTCCATAATTTTGATGTGTAAATTTAAAGTGCAATTCAACTAAAAATAAGCTTTCAAATATTTCTGCTTTACCTACTTTTCAATAATATATTTCTTTCTTATGTCACAGTATTTCTGTATGATATTCTTGTTGCTCAATATAATCTTCCTGTGAAATATGTGTCTAGCTGAGTATCTTAGTTTGAATAACTCTATGTGCAATACACAAGGCTTAAAGTTTATTCTTAAAATCTTCTTTGACATTTTGACTACTGCATAACTGGCTTGATATCATGTGCAAATATTAAAATCATATAGTAAAATTGTAAATGTCTCATAATCAGTGTCTAAGGAAATATTCAGAGGCAAATGATATAATATAACATAGAAAAAGCATTCAAAGAAAGTGTGATGATATAATGTAAAGCACAGCATTTTTGAGTTTAGATGTAAATAATTGTTTCTGAGTATTTTCTATTTGCAAAATGTTAATTTTGGACAATGGAAGATGGTTCATGCATTTAACACATTACAAGTGACCATTTTAGTGTAATTGCTTACTTTAAAATGTGCTACATTTTTTGAAAATCACTCTGTCTTGGAAATGTTCAAAGTTTTGTGCATTTTTTTAAAATTCATAATGTATTACCTTACAGCCTGAGATTTAACAGACTTCAGTTTCATAGGCAACATGATTCCACTATGCAGATTTTTTATATTATATTTAAATAAACCTTTGAAAGAATAAATAGCTGCATTTTACAGTGACAATTTTATTAAATTACACTTTTAGATTTCACTATGCTTTACCAAAACCAGTACTGACATTTTCTGCAATTGATTTATTTTTCTCTTCAGTTATCCTGGCTACAGACAAAAATTACATTGTAATGTTTTTTTATTCATCTCCTGGAGTGTTGTTTTCCAGCTAAAGGTGAGAATAAGTCAAAAAACATAGATTTAAAACATCCACATAAATATAGAATATCCCACATAATTCTGTGTGTTTTTATCTTTTAATATAAATTATACTTTTGATGTGAAAAGAAAAGGGTTCATATGACCAGTATAAAATGAATTCCTGATAGATCAGTTAGTAAAGAATCCACTTGCAATGCAGGAGACCCTGGTCCAATTCCTGGGGCTGGAGAAAGGAGAGGCTACCCACTCCAGTATTCCTGGGCTTCACTTGTGGCTCAGCTGGTAAAGAATCTGCCTGTAATGCAGGAGACCTGAGTTCTATCCCTGGGTTAGGAATATCCCCTGGAGAAGAGAAAGGCTACCCACTCTAGGTAGAGTCAGACATGACTGAACGACTTTCACCTTCACTTTCATAAAACAGATTAAACCTGGTATCTAAAGAATTTTAGCAGAAGCTCATTTTCAACTATGTGAGCTAAATGAATTGCATATACTTTCTGTATCCACATCAAATTTATAGGCTATAACATAAAAAACTTATCAAAGATTAAAATGGTAGTAATGTATTTAGTTCTAAAATATAAGACAGGTAACCTGTATAGTTTCAGAGAGACTAAGGATTGTCTATAAAACTGACAAAGCAGCAACAACTGCAGAGATTTGGCAAAATAGACTAAATATTACTGTTCTGGACTTACAGTTGGTGAAAGTTAGGAAATAGAGGAAGAATATCAACAAAAAGCAGGAATGTCTATTTGGGGCACAGCCATAAAAGCAGAGGTGCTTCAATGCTTTGTCTTTCTCAAATAAACAATAGCAAAGCAAATATCATTCTCCCCATGGACACAGAGAGCTTGAGAGTTCACCATTGATATCATAGTGTGGCTGCCACCATCTACTAGGAATGTGGAAGATTTGCCCAATATGACTTTAAAAAAAGATAATTATTGATATCAATAATATTTGGCTTGGATAGTAACATGAAAACAACTGAACAGTAAATTAATAAGTGGAAATTGAACTAGAAAACTTTCCAGAATACAACATGAAAGTAAAGTTCAAACATTTTAGATCTGTAAGTGCCAAAATCCATCCAAGACATAGTAGAGAAAAAAGGTGAACAAAACATAAAGACCTAATAGTAGTAAAAGAAAGAAGAATTACTTGAAGGTAGAATAGTCCAATATTTCCTATATCAATGCAATCAAGTGCTTATTTTACAAAAGTTTTTCTGCTGGTCATGAGGAACTGATGTCATTATGAAACGATTTATTCCTTTTCTAGATATTAGGAGATACAAGAATTAGGATCATGAAATCAGTTCCTGAAAATATCTATTTAAAGACCTGTTCCACCAGTTTCCCTGAAGCACAAAGTGCTGCATTCTCCACCCTGAACTCCCTTTAGGGCTGAAGTTTAACATCTGCAGCGGCACAGGATTCAATCTCCAAAAAGGCAGATAGCAAATGTCCTTGTGTTGTTCACTTGCTAGCAAATGCCCTTGGCAAGCACCAATTTCTAGTTGACCAGGCCCCCAGGTAGTCATAAACTTGAGCAAACTTTGGGGGGCATTTCATGACCATTTTGTCCCACGTTGCTAGGTAGGCTCATTCCTAGTTGTGGAAAAGAATTTGCTGATAGGCCACTCATGTGCTATTATTGGATTAGTTCTTAACAGTCAAAGATCACTGGACACCTGTCTTCTAGTTATGCTCCAGGAAACTATTCCCTTTTATTGCATCTTCCCGTATGTAGAGTTACACTATTAAAATCATTGATCATATACAGATCATATATATATATATACATATATATATTTATATATTATCAACTCCCATGAGTTATCTGCTACTGCTGCTGCTAAGTCACTTCAATCGTGTCTGACTCTGTGCGACCCCATCCCTGGGATTCTCCAGGCAAGAACACTGGAGTGGGTTGCCATTTCCTTCTCCAATGCATGAAAGTGAAAAGTGAAAGTGAAGTTGCTCAGTCATGTCCGACTCTTTGTGGCCCCATGGACTGCAGCCTATCAGGCTCCTCCATCCATGGGATTTTCCAGGCAAGAGTACTGGAGTGGGGTGCCATTGCCTTCTTCATGAGTTTTCTACTCATCATTATTTACCCTGGAGGCTCAGTTACATATTTGGTAATTGCAAGAAACAACAATCTTGTAAAACCTGCAAATACAAATAACATAGCTGGAAGTATTATTAAAGTCATAAGTGAGAATTAAGTCAAGGACTTCCATTAAATGTAGCAAGCATATTCCTAGGTAATTTTAGTTAGTCTATTCTGAACCAATCTTTATTACTTCTAGTAAAGTTATATTTTAAAATTGTATATAAGACACTCAGCTCAGTCTCCTAGTATTATTGGGATGATTATCCTTAGTATAATTTAATTGTTCCCAAGATAATGGAGGGAGGGGCTTAAAACTTAAATGACTGCAACATGCTGCTGCTGCTAAGTCACTTCAGTCATGTCCGACTCTGTGCTACCCCAAAGACAGCAGCCCACCAGGCTCCCCCATCCCTGGGATCCTCCAGGCAAGAACACTGGAGTGGGTTGCCATTTCCTTCTCCAACACATAAAAGTGAAAAGTGAAAGTGAAGTCGCTCAGTTGTGTCTGACTCAGCGACCCCATGGACTACAGTCTACTAGACTCCTCCATCCATGGGATTTTCCAGGCAAGAGTACTGGTGTGGTGTGTCATTCCCTTCTCCTGACTACAACCTAGTGTTAATCAACTAGATCCATCCCATTATTATAGGAGTTTTTCTTTAAATAAACAAGCTGTTACAGTTTTTGATTAAGACTTAGGTCATCGTGCTGGTTGAGTTTAAGTCACTCTAGAAAATTTAAATCTATTGCCAGGGTCAGATCAGGTATTATTCATTGGTCAGGTGGGAGTTTCCCATCTAATAATATCATGAGTAGACAGAACTGAACTGAACTCTTTTTCTTCTAAATGGATTTCCTAGGAGCTATCCAATCAGAGGCTTGGAGGGGAGAAATCCATCAAAGTAACTCAGAATTACTAGACAAAGGTAATTGGCCACAAATCCAATAATTGGGTTACTTTTTAAAATTAGCATAGAATCCTGTCCTTGATAGGAAAGATTTGACTTATGTGTAAATGTCCAAGACAAGAAAACATTATAAATGATCATACAAATCAGCTTCAGCATCTTTGCTAAGCTGTCTAATTCTGATGTCATCTTCTCATTCTAGGGTAGTGCAGTTTCCTCTGTTTGAGTGTCATTTTAAAGTGAGTTTGAGGTCAGAAGTCTTTATAGATCAGTCTGGTGTAGGGGCCTTTCGAAGTGGAAATTAATCCAAGAGTCAATTTTCATTCAATTTCCCTGTGCACCAGCTAGTTAATGGTACCCGATTAAAAAAAAAAAAAAAAAGTCCTTTTATCCAGGTTTGATACAGTCCCTTAAATTATGTCTTTTACCAGTCTTGGTAAAAGGCATCTGATCTTTGTCCAAAGATAGATTGCTGAGATAAGTTTCAGAAACAAACCTAGAGTTTCCTTTAATAAATCAATCAAATTTTACATTAGCATAGCATAATAGCAAAGAACTATCTAGGATATGAATCAGTAGATACCTTCCTTAACAAACTGGGAATTAATATTCATTGAAACATATTTTTCTCCCTAAAATTATCCTTATTTTTACTAAATACGCTGAAATTAAGACTAGTTTGTTTGTGAAATGTCTGATTTTAATAAATATTGCCTGTCGATTTGTATAACCATAATTTATCATAGACTTTATGTATTTTTTTGTTTGTTTTACTGAAACTTTTATAAAGAATCTCAGACTGAACTTAAAAAACAAACTCACACTCACACACACACATACACACACACACACACACCCCAAAAAAGAACCTCTCAGGGCTAGGAAAGTCACACCAAGGGCTTATTACAGATTTTGCCTAACAGATCTAGGTGATTTCTCCCTTTTCAAATTCTCCAAATGTCCTTGAGGTTTCTGTACCTGTTAGTGAGATAGCCTTCCTAACTTATCTGATAATGCTACTGGAAACCTAACTTTCCAATCTCTGGAGGGGTCAGATAGAGATAAAAGGTAAATATTTATATAATTTATAAAAATAAAAGTATAATGTATCAATTACTAAAAGTCATAATTAGTTTGAGGGTAATGTTTTACTTACAACTGAAAACACAAATTCAAATTCAAACCAGCAATTATTCATATAGAAACCATACATTTAGAAGCATATTCACCAGTTCATTCAGTTCCTTTGTTAACTTTTGTGAAGCCATCAGATTTCTCATTAGAATCTTTAATTTCTTACCCAGTTCAGCATTATGATCTGAAAATCAGAAACTTGCATTTGTCCAAAATTTCTTTTTATTAATATTCTTGAAGAGGAAGTATGTATGCAAAAGCATCAGAATAAAGCCATAACGGTCTATAATGACTAAAGACTTAAGGTATATTTAAAATCTGAAACTTGGTTACTGCTGTGACAACACTTTAAGACAGTAGCTAGAATTATGACATTTTACCAACTTGTGAGAATTTTAGGAGCTCCATATAATTTCTAGGATATCTATATTAGTAACATTTGCCATACTATATAACCTGAGGAGATTTGTTGCTCATCTGACAGTCCTTCCCATGTAATTCAACATACCCATTTACTTAGTTTAATACCTCTCTTTGGAAAGTTTCAGGAGCCCTTTAAAGTATCCCAAAGTTAGCTAGATGTCGAAAGTGCTTCATTAGAGTTTGATTTAGGAAGTGTTGTCTATAAATATCAAAAAACTTTAGGACACTCAGATAGGAGCATAATCACTGTGAAACAATATTCATTTAACCAAAATAACAATCGATTTCAAAGGCATCAACTACAAATAGGCACTTGCCAAGGACATTCACTATCTGCCTCTGTGGATATTAAATTCTGTCCTGCTGCAGCTGTTGACCTTTAACAGGCATTGAAGAGAGTTCAGGGTGGAGAATGAGGCACTTTGCACCCCAGGAAAGCTGGTGTAACTGGTCTTTAGATATTAATAGATAGATATCTTCAGGAATTGATTTCATGATGCCAACCCCTGTATCTCCTTTTATCTAAAAAAGCATTAAATTCCTTCAGGCTATATCAACTTCTCACGACTAGGAGAAAACTGTTTGTAAAAAAAAGTGCTTGATTGCACTGAAATCTCCCTTCACTGATATATATATTGAGATTCCCCCACTATATCTTTGACCAAATGGTCAGCTGAAATCAGATTGATTATATTCTTTGTAACCAAAAATGGAGAAGCTCTATAAGGCCAGGAAAAACAAGATTGGGAGTTTGGCTTAGATCACGAACAACGTATTGCAAAATTCAGACTTAACTGAAGAATGTAGGGAAAACCCCTAGGCAATTCAGGTATGACTTAAATCAAATGCCTTATGATTATACAGTGGAAGTGACAAGTAGATTCAAAGGATTAGATCTGATAAACAGAGTGCCTGAAGAACTATGGATGGAGGTTTGTAACATTGTACAAGAGGCTGTAATCAAAACCATTGCCAAGAAAAAGAAAGGCAAAATGGTGTCTGAGGAGGCCTTACAAATAGTTGAGAAAAGAAGAGAAGCAAAAGACAAAGAATAAAAGGAAGATATAGCCATCTGAATGCAGAGTTCAAGATAACATTAAGGAGAGATAAGAAAGCGTTTTTACATGAATAATACAAAGAAATAAAGAAAAACAATAGAATGAGAAAGACTAAAGATCTCTTCTAGAAAATTAGAGATACCAAGGGAACATTTCATGCAAAGGCTGGCACAGTATAGGACAGAAACGGTATGGATGTAACAGAAGCAGAAGATATTTAGAGGTGGCAAGAATATACAGAAAAATGCTACAAAAAAGATCTTAGGGACTAGACAGCCATAATGATGTGATCTATCACACAGAGGCCAGACATACTGGAGTGTGAAGTCAAGTGGCCCTTAGGAAACATTACTATAAAGTTAGTAGGCATGATGGAATTCCAGCTGAGCTATTTCAAATCCTAAAAGTTGATGCTGTGAAAGTGCTGCACTCAACATGTCAGCAAATTTGGAAAACTCAGCAGTGGCCACAAGACTGGAAAAGGTCAATTTTCATTCCAATCCCAAAGAAGGGCAATGCCAAAAAAAATGTTCAAACTACTGCACAATTGCACTCGTTTTACATGCTAGCAAAGTCATGCTCAAAATCCTTCAAGCTAGGCTTCAACTGAGAACTTCTAGATGTACAAGCTGGATTTAGAAAATGTAGAGGACTGCAGCCTGCCAGGCTATCCTGTACATGTGAATTTTCAGGCAACAGTACTGGAGTGGGTTGCCATTTCCTTCTCCAGGGAATCTTCCCAACCTAGGGATTGAACCCAGGTCTCCTGCATTGCAAGCAGACATTTTACCATCTGAGCCACCAGGGAAGCTAAAGTAGAGGAACCAGAGATCAAATTGCCAACATCCTTTGGATCATAGAAAAAGCAAGAGAATTTCAAAAAAGAATCTATTTCTGCTTCACTGACTACACTAAGGCCTTTAACTGTGTAGATCACAAAAAACTGTGGAAAATTCTTAAAGAGATGGAAATGCCAGACTACCTTACCTGCCTCCTGGGAAAACCTGTTTGCAGGTCAAGAAGCAATAGTTAAAACTGGGCTTGGAACAATGGACTGGTTCCAAATTGGGAAAGGAGTATGTCAAGGCTGTATATTGTCACCTTGCTTATTTAAGTTATATGCAGATTACATCATGCAAAATGCTGAACTGGATGAAGCACAAGCTGGAATCAAGAAAGAACATCTTGATGAAGGTGAAAAAGGACAGTGGAAAAACTGGCTTATAATTCAGCATTCAGAAAAATGAAGATCATGTCATCCAGTCTCATCACTTTAAGCAAATAAATGAGAAAAAATGGAAACAGTGACAGCTTTTATTTTCTTTGTTTAAATAATCACTCTGGACAGTGGCTGCAGCCATGAAACTTAAACATGCTTGCTCCTTTGAAGAAAAGTGACGACAAACATAGACAGTATATTTAAAAAGCAGAGACATTATTTTGCTGACAAAGGTCCATATAGTTAAAGCCATGGTTTTTCCAGTAGTCTTGTATGGATGTGAGAGCTGAACAATAAAAAAAAAGCTGAGGGCCATAGAATTGCTGCTTTCAAACTGCCATGCAGTAGAAAGCTCCTGAGAGTCCCTTGGACTGCAAGGAGCTCAAGCCAGTCAACTGTAAAGGAAATCAGTCCTGAATATTCATTGGAAGGACAGACACTGAATCTAACGGTCCAACATTTGGCCACCTGATGTGAAGATGTGAATCATTAGAAAAGGCCCTGAAGCTGGTAAAGATTGAATACAGGAGGAGCAGGGGACGACAGAGGATGAGATGTTTGGATGGCATCACCGACTCAGTGGACATGAGTTTGAACAAACTCTGGGAGATGGTGAAGGACAGGGAAGGCTGCAGTGCTTCATTCTGTGGGGTCACAAAGAGTCATTCATGACTGAGAGACTGTACAACAACAATAGCCACCACATCTTTGGAGCAGTTTCTCAGAGTTATCTGAGGTGCTATCTCCTGGGCTACAGTCCTCATTTTGTCCCAAATGAAACTTAACTCACAATTCTCACATTGTGCATCTGTTTTAATCAACAAAGACAAATGCAGAACAGATCATTTAAGAGTTAAAGAAACTTAAAAATCTGTTATCAAAAGCAATTAAATGTCTTCAGAACACTTGCTACTTTTTAAGAGAGAGAAAAGCCCAATTTAATTTTTGCATCAGCTTTCTTCTAAAGTTTATTTTCTGAATTTAAGTTATTTCAAGCTTATCACTTATTTTAGTACAATTTTAGCTTTCACATTGTCGAATATCTGAGAGATCCTACAATAAAATTATTTCTAAAAGGTCACCTAAAGTTCTTGTCTCAGTTGTATTTTCTTTCCTTAAATTCTCTTTAATCAAAAAGAAAAAAAGAAAAACTAATTCATTTGCATTTCTTTATCTAAAATTTCCTTTACATTGGATTGAGTAACCACCCACTTGTGAGTACATCACTTAGCCTGCAGATGTGTTACAAAGAGTATATACTAAGGTTCAAGTGGAAGTTGATTGTTTACTTCTAATCAATTTATATAATTTCCTTGGGTTATGTCATTCTTGAAAACATAGTTCCCTGCCCTTTTTTGTCCCGTTTCATTTCCCCTCTCAGAGATTTTACTTACATATTCCTATGAGAAGAAGAAGGGTGAAAGTCTATCTTCTTTAACTTCTTCAAGGCGAAGTAGGACATCAGCATTCTCTGTCCAAGGAGTAAATATGTCTAAATACCTGATCTCTGAATACCTGATCCAGGGGCAGAGAGCTCTTTGTATTAGTCCTTATGGGCTGGAATCTTTGCATAGCCAACATTTTGACATGGGATTGTAACTCCTTCTGTAGCCTTCCTATGACTCTTCTTGATAATGAAGACCCTTTTAAAACAGCATCAGAGGGCAAATGTATCTATATGAGAAAAATACTTGAAAGACAGGGATTAACATCTGATTAATTAATAAGGAAAGTTGGTTACAATAACCAGAATTATAATTACATTTTGCATACCAAATAATTCTAGTGAAATATTCCTCTTTAAGATACCTTAAAAATCAGAAGCATTAGTTGCTCAGTCATGTCTGACTCTTCACAAACTCATTGAGTGTAGTCCTTTAGGGTCCTCTGTCTATAGAATTTTCTAGGCAAGAATAATGGAGTGGGTAGCAATTCTCTTCTCCAGGGATATTTCCAGTCCAGGGATCAGACCTAGGTCTCATGCAATGCAGGCAGATTCTTAATTACCTAAGCCACCAAGGAATCCCCTGAGAAATCTTGAGGGCCCACTAAAGTATCCCAAAGTTAGTTAGAAAACAAAAGGATTTTAACTCACTTCAGTTCAGTCGCTAAGTTGTTCCCAGCTTTTTATGATCAAATGGACTGCAGCACTCCAGGCCTCCCTGTCCATCACCAACTCCTGGAACTTACTTAAACCCATGTCCATTGAGTCAGTGATGTCATCCAATGTCTCATTCTCATTCTCTGTCATCCCCTTCTCCTCCCACCTTCAATCTTTCCCAGCATCATGGTCTTTTCAAATAAAACAGTTCTTCGCACCAGGTGGCTAAAGTATTGGAGCTTCAGATTCAACATCAGCCCTTCCAATGAATATTCAGGACTGATTTCCTTCAGGATGGACTGGTTGGATCTCCTTGAAGTCCAAGGGACTCTCAAGAGTCATCTCCAACACCACAGTTCAAAAGCATCAATTCTTCCATGTTCAGTTTTCATAATAGATCAACTCTCATGTCCATACATGACTACGGGAAAAACCATAGCCTTGACTAGATGGACCTTTGTTGGAAAAACAGTGTACTCTTTAATATACTGTCTAGGTTGGTCATAGCTTTTCTTCCAAGGAGTAAGTGTCTTTTAATTTCACACTGCAGTCACCATCAGCAGTGATTTTGGAACCCCCCAAAATAAAGTCTGCCACTGTTTCCCCATCTATTTGCCAGTGAAGTGATGGGACCAGATGCCATGATCTTAGTTTTCTGAATAGTTAAAGTTGACCTTTAAGCCAACTTTTTCACTCTCCTCTTTCACTTTCATCAAGAAGCTTTTAGTTCTTCCTAGCTTGCTGTCATAATGGTGGTGTCATCTGCATATTTAAGGTTATTGATATTTCTCCCGGCAATCTTGATTCCAGCTTGTGCTTCATCCAGCCCAGTGTTTCTCATGATGTACACTGCATATATGTTAAATAAGCATGATGACAATATACAGCCTTGACGTACTCCTTATCCTATTTGGAAACAGCTTGTTGTTTCATGTCCATTTCTAACTGTTGCTTCCTGACCTGCATACAAATTTCTCAAGAGGTAGGTCAGGTAGTATGGTATACCCATCTCTTTAAGAATTTTCCATGATTTGTGGTGATCCACACTGTCAAAGACTTTGGCATAGGCAAAGCAGAAATAGATGATTTTCTGGAACTCTCTTGCTTTTTCAATAATGCAACCAATGTTGGCAATTTGATCTTTGATTCCTCTGCCTATTCTAAAACCAGCTTGAACATCTGGAAGTTCAGTTTACATACTGTTCAATCCTGGCTTGGATAATTTTGAGCATTACTTTACTAGCATGTGAGATGAGTGCAATTGTGTGGTAGTTTGAGCATTCTTTGGCTCTGCCTTTCCTTGGGGTTGGAATGAAAGTTAATCTTTTCCAGTCCTGTGGCCACTGCTGCTTTTACCAAATTTGCTGGCATATTGAGTGCAACACTTTCGCAGCATCATCTTTCAGGATTTGAAATAGCTCAACTGGAATTCCATCACCTCCACTAGCTTTGTTTGTAGTGATGCTTGCTATGGCCCACTTGACTTCACATTCAAGGATGTCTGGCTCTAGGTGAGTGATCACACCATTGTGAATATCTGGGTTGTGAAGATCCTTTTTGTATAATTCTGTGTATTCTTGCCACCTCTTCTTAATATTTTCTGCTTCTGTTAGGTCCATACAATTTCCGACCTTTATTGAGCCCATCTTTGCATGAAATATTCCCTTGGTATCTCTAATTTTCTTGACGAGATCTCTAGTCTTTCATATTCTATTGTTTTCCATTATTCCTTTACACTGATCACTGAGGAAGGTTTTCTTGTCTCTCCTTGCTATTCTTTGGAATTCTGCATTCAAATGAGTATATCTTTCCTTTTCTCCTTTGCCTTTCACTTCTCTTCTATTCACAGCTATTTGAAAGTTTCCTCAGACAGCCATTTTCCATTTTTGCATTTCTTTTTCTTGGAGATGGTCTTGATCCCTGTCTCCTGTATGATATCATGAACCTCCATTCATACATAGTTCATCAAGCACTCTATCAGATCTAGTCCCTTAAATCTATTTCTCACTTCTACTGTATAATCATTAGGGATTTTATTTAGGTCCTACCCAAATGGTCTAGTGGTTTTTCCTACTTTCTTCAATTTATGTCTGAGTTTGCCAGTAAGGAGTTCATGATCTGACCACAGTCAGCTCCCGGTCTTGTTTTACTGACTGGATAGAGCCTCTCCATCTTTGGCTGCAAAGAATAATATCAATCTGATTTCAGTATTGGCCATCTGGTGATGTCCATGTGTTGAGTTGTATCTTGTGTTGTTGGAAGAGGGTGTTTGCTATGACCAGTGAAATTCTCTTGCCAAAACTCTATTAGCCTTTGTCTTGCCTCATTTTGTACTCCAAGACCAAATTTGCCTACAGGTGTTTCTTGGCTTCCTATTTTTGCATTCCAGTCCCCTATAATGAAAAGGACATCTTTTTGGGTGTTAGTTCTTGAAGGTCTTGTAGGTCTTCATAGAACCTTTCAACCTCAGCTTCCTCAGCATTACTGGTCAGGGCATAGCCTTTGATTACTGTGATACTGAATGGTTTGCCTCAGAAACAAACAGAGATCATTCTGTCGTTTTTGAGACTGCATCTAAGTATTGCATTTTGGACTCTTTCATTGACTATGATGGCTACTCCATTTCTTCTAAGGGATTCCTGCCCAGTGTAGTAACTATAATGCTCATCTCACTTAGATTCACCCATTCCAGTCCATTTTAGTTCACTTATTCCTAAAATGTCAGTTTTCACTCTTGCCATCTCCTGTTTGACCACTTCTAATTTACCTTTATTCATGGACCTAGCATTCCAGTTTCCTATGCAATATTGCTCTTTACAGCATCAGTCTTTGCTTCTATCACCAATCCTATCCACAAATCGGTGTTGTTTTGCTTTGGCTTCATCTCTTCATTATTTCTGGTTATTTTTCTATCTATTTTCAGTAGCATTTCAGGCACCTACTGACCTGGGGAGTTTATCTTTTTGCCTTTTCATACTGTTCATGGGGTTCTCAAGGCAAGAATACTGACGTGGTTTTCCATTCCCTTTTCCAGTAGACCACATTTTGTCAGAACTCTCCACCATGACCCATCCATCTTGGGTGGCCCTACACAGCATGGCTCGTAGTTTCCACTGAGTTAGACAAAGCTGTGGTCCATGTGATAAGATTGGTTATTTTTTTGTGATTGTTGTTTTCAGTCTGTTTGCCCTCTGATGGAGAAGGATATTTCTGTTGATGGGTGGAGTTGTGTTACCTCTCTGCTATTTACCTGGCGCCAAACTATGGTGGAGGTAAAGAAGGTAATGGTGACCTCCTTCAAAAGAACCCTTGCACAAAATGTTTGGGATTCCATACTTCAAAGTATCCCCAAATTAGGTGGAAATCAAAAGGATTTTCATTAAAATTTTATATTTGGGAAGCTTGTCAAAAAGTTTTAAAACACTTGGTTAAATAAAATCAGCCATTGTAAGACAATACTTATTCCTTAACCAAAGTATTCAAAGATCCCAAAAGCAAATAGAAATTGCTTAATGGCAAAGAAACTCATATAATCCATTATCAAAATGACACTCCAGGAAAACTTTTCTCAGAACAGAAAGAAAAAGCAAAATCTAATTCTTAGGTTACTCACAGAAACATTCCTTTACCCAACTAAATTCAGTCTAGTGTTAGGAAATCCTCATCACGCATAACTCTTTTCAACATATACATCTTTTTTTCTCACACTTTGTTTTACTGAAAACACATATCTTAGTTTCCTTAAAGTTTTTTCCACATTGATTACTTTTCTTGTTGACAAATTTGTGACAGATAGAATAAGATCTTATTTGATTTCCAGTAAACCTAGGTACAACAGGAATATTATACCTAAGATTGATAACTCCAGACAGATCTATATTAACAAAACCAGAAAACTTAAACTAACTTTTAATATCAGATAACAATTCAGTACTGAATATTTCCCAGGTGTTGTGCCCTAAAAGTTTATCTTGGCCAATTTTCTACGTATTTAGCTTTAATTTGTAAGCACTTACTTTCATGTTAATTAAAATAGTTCTTTTACAATTTAACTTCTACATAAAGACCAAATCAGAAATCTCAAGTTTTTTCCATTTGAGTTCAAGAGACTTCTACCCCACTCCCCCCCAACCCCCACCTTTTCTTTTTCCTGAAGCTCTGAGCACAGGGGAGAGAAATATCAATTGCTTTTCATGGGAGCATACTTGAAGATCTCCCAGTCTAATAAAAATATCCTGGGGGAGTTGGATGGCTGCAAGATGGAACAACACTTACCCATAAAAAGGCTAGTTCAAAAGAGAAAATCCCAACCAACTGTCCTCCACAGGTAGAGCCTGGAACAATATGGAAGTATTCCCTGGTGTTGTCACATATAAGCCCTGTCTTATTATTTACCAAAGATGTCTCAACAAGTCAATATAAGCACCAACACACATACATCAACAAACATTAATATTATGTATTAATTTGATACTGAACATTTCCCAATTCATATGAACCTGAAACCCATTTAACTTAATTTCTGTTGTACTTAGAATTGTTTGATTTTTAAGTGCTTGCTTTTCTATAAGCCAGTTAAACTCAGCTCACTTACAAATTAACCTCAGCAACAATATCCAAAGACAAGACACATACTGAGACACGCATATACCCAAATACACAACAATATACCTCATATCTTTGCTTTCCAAACTTGGTCATGAATCATATATCACAATATAAGACTTACTAGTTTATAAATAAGAGTTGAAATAAGAAAAAATTTTAAAGGATTTTTGTTTGTTTATTTCTTTTTTCCCCCTCAGTTTCAGGAATTAGAGATGGCCTAGATAAATGGCTAGATGGCCAGAGAGTCACAGTCTCAAGGCAGAGAAGCCATCTTCTCCTAGTAGGACAATTAAAAAAATAAAATAAAATAACCAATTTTCTATGATGTTTAAAGAACATTATGGCCACACAGGAGAAAAAAAAAATCACCTTTATTTTTCCTAGTTTCATAGCCAAAATTTAGACCAGATAGTGCTCAAATTGGCCCTGATAACAAGGGCAGGTCAGTCTCAGCAGTTATTGTCCCTCTGGGACAGTGAAAGTCTTAGTCTGATCAGCCCCAGATTGTTGATTATAGGAGAACAGTCCTGGACGTAAGGGAACTTCAGTCCACTTTCACATCCTGTGGCAATAAGCATCTAATATTTTTAGGTCATTTTTCTTTGTTATTGGATCATAGATATATGTTGACCAGTCACTTGAAATTTTTTCCGAGGGGTTCACAGGTGGGGTGTGGAAACCTTAGAGGAAGCACTTTCCATTTTAGCTTGAGCAGTTTGTACCAGATGTCTGCATGCTCAAACCAATCTACATGTTCAAACCAAAGTAACCAAACCAAACCAATCAAACAAAACTAAAACCTCACCGGCTGGAAATCACACTCAAAATAAAACAAATGGAAAAGATATGCCCAGAAATCAAAAGCCAAGTGGCAAAAATACCCTAAAAGGATGGCAAAGAGGGGCACAGAAGTCAAAAGCCAAACGGCATTAATGTGCCAAAGGTGACTTCCTAGTCCCATTAAACCTGTGACCTAGCAAAGTCTGTGCTAGAAGACTTTTTAAGTTCTGATATAGTTTCAAGCAACTTCTTGTTGGTTTCCTGTGAATAAATTATTCTATCATTTCTTCTTTTACAAACTTCTAGATACCAAAATCAGCATTTCATTCAGTCTGTTTGATCTTATGATGGGCTTTTCTAAATGAGCCCACAAAAATATCAACTTTGGAATATCAAAAGAATCCCAATTTGGACTTTTTAGATTGAGATCCCCTTTAGTACGATTTCCCCAGTTAAGTAGGTACTTGAAAGAATGAGTTTTGTACATACATAACCTTGGCTGAACTGTTAGAACCTGATTTCTGAAACCACTTGTTTCCAGGTTTGAGAGGCTTTACTTCTCATTTTAAGTTGAATTTGTTGCGGATAACATTCAGTCTTCACTTTTATCCTGAGAAATTTTATTAAGGCAGATGCATTGAGGAAAATTATTAGATCAGTCTCTTATCTAACTACTCAGTACAGACCACTCAGTCTCTTACAACTGAGCAACTTTGCTATCATTCGATAGAGTTTCACCCCCAGTACCTTTCTACCGAATGGGTATTCCCTTGTTTTTTTTCAACTAGGCCCCCTCCCAATATCTTTCATCTGTATGGGTATTCCTTGGTATCTTTCAGAAACCTTCTGCAAAAAATGTGTGTTTAATTGCATGTATTCTCCCTTCAGCAAATCCACATATATACTGACCTTCCCCCCAGCTTCTTTGGAGAAGTTTCTCAGAGCTGTCTGAAATGCTGTCTCCCAGGCTATAGTCCTCAATTTGTCCCAAGTAAAACTCAACTTGCAGTTTTTACATTGTGCAATTTCTTAAGTCAACACTGTACTGACACACCACACAAAATCTACTATAGAAAAATATCTGAGATTCATTGCCAATGAAGAAATGAAATATTTTGTTTTTAATTACAATATATATTTATTTTAATTTCCTGTGTCATCTCTGTATATGTTCATCTAAAATTATTTTAATTGCCTTTGCTTAATATAAATTGAACTGCCAATAAGCATTTACTGCAAACAGAATCTATGTTGTCCTCCCCATTTTTGTCTTTTTTAATTCCCTGTTGATTTGAAATTTTACTCCATTTCTAATGTAAGCAATGCTATAAATTCCCTCAAGCTATGTCCCATAAATTTTGACATGTTTTTATGTTTACTTAAGAGGTTAAAAGGGCTTCCCTGGTAGCTCAGCTGGTAAAGAATCCACCTGCAATGCAGGAGACCCCGGTTCAATTCCTGGGTTGGGAAGATCCCCTGGAGAAGGGCATGGCAACCCATTCTAGTATTCTTGCCTGGAGAATCCCCATGGAGAGAGGAGCCTGGTGGGGGTCATGGGGTCACAAAGAGTCAGACATGACTGAGTGACTAATCACAGCACACAAGAGGTTAAATATGTATTTTAATATTTATTTTAGTTTGTCCATTGACTAAGTGATTATTTTTTTCAAATATTTGAGGATTTTAAAATTTTACTTCAGCTATTGATTTCTAATTTAATTTAATATTTGAAAGAAAAACTATGATTTCAATTCCTTAAATATATTAGACTTGTTCCAAAATATCTTCTCACATGACAAATGTTCTATGTGTACTAAAATATATATATATATGGATTCTGCAGTTTGAGTGAAGGTGTGTTCCATAAACATCAAATAAGTCAAATATTTTTACACTGTTGTTCAAGTCCCTTTTTTTTTTCTTCACTGATTTTTCTGTCTAAATGTCTTAATATTTACTAAGGGAGAAATATTGAAATTTCCAATACTGATTATAGTTTTATTAACTTTCCATTTATTTATATATTTTCCATACATTTAGATTCTTTGTTTTAAAATGTATCCACATTCAGCATTGTCATATTCTCTTGATATCCTTTTGATAAATTTATTTGCATTATAAAATATATTTCTTCATCTCCAGTATTGTCTCACTCTCTAAAGTATAATGTGTTTATTGCCAACATGGTTTTCCAAGCATTATTTTTGATAATGTTTGCCTGATATATCTCTTTTCATTCTTTTTATTTTTAAGTCCTTTGTCCCCATATATTTAAAGCATTGATTTTTTTTCCATTTATTTTTATTAGTTGAAGGCTAATTACTTCACAACATTGCAGTGGGGTTTGTCATACATTGACATGAATCATACATAAAGCATTGATTTTATAAAGTTTACATAGGGAGCTACTGATCGGATAATGTCAATCTATTTTCAGAGCCTTGAAACTTCTCTTTCAACTTTCTCTGATTTGGATAAGAATGCTTTACAATCAAGGAAAGAAGACTACAGATGATATCCAAAGAGAAGGAATTGAAGGGAAGTGGTCAAATGTACAAACTTCTAGATACAATATAAATAAGTACTGGGAATGTAATGTAGGGGCTTTATAGGTGGTACTTCATAGGTAAAGAATCCACCTGTCAATGCAGAAGATGCAAAAGACACTGGTCCTATCCCTGGGTTGAGAAGGTCCCTGGAGTAGAAAATGCAGCTTAGTCCAATATTCTTGTCTGGAAAATCCCATGGACAGAAGACCCTGGTGGTTTATAAATCACAAAGAATCAAACATGACTGAGTGACTTAGCACACACACACACAAACACACACATACACGCACACGGGGATGTAATGTACAACATGATGACTATAGCTAACACTGCTGTATGATTTATAGGAAAGTTAAGAGAATAAGTTACAAAAACTTATTTTTTTGTAATTTTTATTATATCAGTATGAGATGATTGATATTGGCTAAACTTCCTGTCATAATCACAGTGTATGTAAATCAAACCATTATGCTATACACCTTAAATTTATACAGTGAAGTATGTCAGTTTATTTTTCAATAAAACTGGGAAAAAAAAGAGTAGAGAGAATTTTATTCTGATACTCCACCAGTTATTGCTGCTTCAGCAACACATGAATATTACCATATAGCATAGACTGTTCCTGGCCAGTTTAACAGATGACATTTGTCTATTGCTCTTGAGATTCTCTTGCAAGCTTAAGTAGTTGTCCAAGAGACAACAAGGCTCTATATTGGGAGTAAGTTATAGACTGTTTAGTTCATATTCTGATACTTAATCATTGTTTCTCAAAGCATAATTGCTATATTAGTGTGGCAGGGTCCAAGGACATCATCTAGCATCAGCCATAAGAGTTAAGGGCAATAAGATGTACCCTATATGCTGAAGATGACCACCAGCCCAAAATATCCTTTACTCAAAATGTTTATTGATATTTCTGATGTGTTCTTCTCTGCCTTGTTGTAAGGCCATGATTAAGTTAAATTAGCCTGTCACTAAGATATAATTTTTAGTTAATATTTGATGACATTTTACTACTTTTCACATAATTTTGTGCCTAAATATAATACAAAAATTTAAGACAATATTAGGTGCTTAACTATCAAACTCATATTATGTAAACATAACATAATTTTTTAAGATCATTTACATTCTGGAAAAAAGAAATGCTCATGATGATTTTTTATTGAAGTGTAAAATCTTGTTTTTTGATATGTACATTGAATTTTATATGAATTCAATATTAACTGTGATTTTAGGTGCCTGAAAATTAACTTATCTAAAGCTATCTGATACAAATATGGGTAGGCATTATTAATAATAGTTTTAATTTTGTTGAGTTATTTAGTTATTGAATTACTTATTTTGATTTTGTCTTTAATCACTATGGAATGAAAAAGGTAGAAAAAATCAGTTAATACAAGGAAAAAAAATCACACTATAATGTACTAAATCGCAACTTAAAATATAATAGTTCCATGTATAGAAAACAAGATATTATACTAGTAATAACATTTGTTTACATTATGGACAACAAGGGGATCAAACCAGTCAATGCTTGAGGAAATCAACCCTGAATATTCATTGGAAGGACTCAGGCTAAAGCTGAAACTCCAATACTTTGGCCACATGATGCGAGGAGATGACTCATTGGAAAAGACCCTGATGCTGGGAAAGATTGAAAGCAAGAGGAGAAGGGAATGACAAAGGATGAGATAGTTGGATGGCATCACCAACTCAATGGACATGAGTTTGAACCAACTCTGGCAGATGGTGAAGGACAGGGAAGCCTGGGGTGCTGCAGTCCATGGGATGGCAAGGAGTTGGACACAAGAGAGCAACTGAACAACAACAAAATAATAGATTGTGACACATCTACCATTTTTTTGCTTTTGTCTTATCTTAACCTTGGCTGGAATATATTATATAATATAATTACTATTATAATAACCTCTACCTACCTATCCAGATTAAAATTCATGCATTTCAATTTACTTAAGTTGCAATGTTAACGTTCCTCATTATATATTTTTATTTTTTTCAGAAAAAATCTTACAGTTAACTTTCTAACAGTACACATTTCACAGATATTCATTCACAAAAAGTATATACAGGGGATTGTTTTCAATAGCTTAAACAAATGATGGTGCTCTTAGTTGCTGTTTGTTTTTGTTTTATTTTGTTTCTAATTTACTTTGTAATTTTATTTCACTTTTCTCTTACTAGGTAAAGCCCTGCAGTACCTCATTTTATCCAAAGACAATGTTTACATATGATGTTTACTATTTATTTATTTTAATAATGGTTTACAATTTTTCTTTCTACCAATGTTCCTGCCATTGTTCTGGATAATGAACAAGTTCTCTGATGAACTTGTTTTCTGCCTAAGCTCAGGCATCTACTCCCAATGTCATACCCTAGCCCATTGTTTCCCAAAGGTTTTCACATTATGGTACACATATATTGATAGTATTTTGTAGTTCATGCATAAAAACTTGCTGTGAGTACCCCAGTAAACATATAAAAATAATAGTAAAGCATTATTTTTTAATCAATTATTTTAATACTTTAGAAAAATTTTCCACATGTCTTTTCAATGCCCTTTCTATGATGCAAATACTAGGTGCTTGCTTTCCGTGGAAGGCTTGAAATAGTTCAGTAAACTTTAAAGCAACATAATAAATTAGTGCTAATTTGGAAATTATTCTAAAAAAATCTTTAAAATTCTGTGATGATATATAGCTTCAGTGTGTCATAATTTAAACTGATGGTAGTAGATAGTAGAGATATTAAAGAAATTCAGGTAATTGAAATATTTTCAAATATGCTTATTTATAGTGTTTTCATAAATATTTAAATTTAGAAGTTGGTGCAGAGATTTTAAATGAGTAAAAGAATATACAAGGTATTACAGCTGTACACAGAGTTGGATATATATCAAATGGAAGATTTCATGTATGGCATTTTTTTTATTGAAAACTTTTGTTGGAGTTAAATCACCATAATTTGAAAAGGAAAATATATGCTGGACATTTTATTCAATCATATTTCTTAATAAACTATAAAAATTATTTACTAAGACAACTTTTGTAAGTTCTTCTGTAATTTTGCAAAAACACTGAATCTCAGGAAAAACTAATAATTTACTTCAGTTTGGTAGAATTTAAAAATATATTTTGCAAAACATTTTTTTCAGCTTTTATCATATATGTTCTTAAATAATAGAAATGAACATATAAAACATATTTGTAAATATATCTATAATCAATAACTGTATCTATATTCGTATCTATCTTCTATACCTCTCTATATCTATATAAATAATGATGCTACTGAAGACCATTTGGTCTTTACTCTTGATATTAGAAAAAAAATGGTTCTTGATAATATATAAAGTGCATCACAAGATGATTAAGTGATACAAGAACTATTTTTTTCTTGTTAAATGATATTTTAATTAAATATGAAAATTTTTAGTCTAATTCCAAACCCCTAGTTTATGCTCCCATTTTTCCCTTTGGTAAGAATGCTTCTTTCCACGTATGTTTATTTCTATTTTGTATATAAGCTGATTTGTATCATTTTTTTTTTTAGATTCCACATATAAGCATTAACTGATACATAAGTATCTACCATATAGCACAGGGAATTGTACTTAATATTATATATTAGCCTACAAGGAAAAAAATCTGAAAATAAAAAGTTATACATATTATAACTAAATCACTTTGTTATACACATGAAATTAATGCAACATTATAAGTCAACTACACTTCAGTGAAAAAATAAAAGTAAACACACTAATAAAATTAATTATAAATTTAGAATTCTACTCTAAATCACTCACATTAAACCATAAAACAAACAATGCCATCCATCAATTATTTACAAAGGAAAAACAGTCTCATAGATTTTCAGTAACTTCAAAAAAAGACAAAATCTAGTCAAAAAAACTTTTTGTCTTCAACTCTTTATAGCTAAACACTTCTTAAGGTGCATTTTGAGGTAAGTAGTTTAAATTTGTGGTATATTGCATTTAATTTATGTGTCCTATGTGCCTACTGAAATCTAAGAGCTTCTTAAAATTTATATAATTTAATTCACACAATAACTTTATGAGTAAAAATAATATCATTACAATTGAGTTAAGAATGTATGTAAGGGTAGGCATAACATGAAATTTGAAATTTAAGCTAATTTAAAAAGTAGGGTTAGCAGGAAAAAAATGATCAGTGAGCTGGAGGTCCTAATAGATGTCAAAAATTGTTGAGAGGAGAACTTAGATTGAGTGTACTGGAAAAGCATGAAATAATGGACATTATTGGGATGCTTATATTTAAATTTTGGATTTTCAGAATATTTTGATATCAACAGTATAGTTTCCCAGATAGACTGTCACATCTGTTGGGCCACACAGTGCATGCATGGTGTGGAATCTGGGGTACTCACAGCAAGTTTTTATGCATGAACTACAAAATACTATCAATATATGTGTACCATAATGTGAAAACCTTTGGGAAACAATGGGCTAGGGTATGACATTGGGAGTAGATGCCTGAGCTTAGGCAGAAAACAAGTTCATCAGAGAACTTGTTCATTATCCAGAACAATGGCAGGAACATTGGTAGAAAGAAAAATTGTAAACCATTATTAAAATCTTATATTAATGAGGGGATTAAGGAGGAAGCTTATAAATAGTACAGTGATGATGGATTTGCTTAAAATAAATTTTTAAATAATACTGGAAGGATTATCTACATGCCACTAAGTCAAAATTAAAGACATTTAAGTGGTTATTTCTAAGTCTTCAAGTATGATATACAGGGAGTTGAGAAAAAAACTTCTATAGTTTAGAAGGCCTGTAGGATATATTGCCTTAATTGAAATACCAGGTCTTTTATGTTTATGTTCAAAAGTAGAACTCCAAAGCCTAACTTGTGAATATCTAGTCAGCTTCTAGCAACATAAAGGCCTACCTCCTTGTCTAAGCCAGTTCTTGGATCTAGTATTTTGACTTTTCTCTTTCTCAAATAGTTGATGTCAATGCTCAGAAATTATAAAAATATGTTTGATTTTTCCCTTAGACCATCACTAGTCCCTGGGTCATGAAGTTCCCCTGGAGAAGGAAATGATAGCCCACATCAGTATTTTTGCCTGGGAAATTGCATGGCCAGAGAAATCTGGTGAGCTGCAGTCTTGGTGACTAAACAGAAGCAACATCACAATATACAGCAGAGTGTTTTAGTGAGATCAGAGTGCAGGGTGACACCGGATCCACCTGTGGAAGATTTAGTGCAGCATAGGGATTAGAGCCTGAGAAAAATTGAGTTTTGGGGTGCTTAACCTAAATATGATTTCAAGGCTTCGTGGCATTGGTACTGATACTCTCTTGGAGTAGAAGATCCATTTAGAGACTCCTTGGAATTGATATCTTAGGTAGGGTGCTCTGCTGTGCACAACCATGTGTAGAGAAATTCTGTGGTCTTCTCAAGAGCTTGTATGGACTCTATGGCTTCTTTGAACTCTATGAATAGTTAAATTTATGATCAGAGAAGAGTAGATATTCTAAAAGTGTCCTGTGTTTTTAGAATCCTAATTGCAGCAGATTTTGGGTTTGAGCTGTGCTACAAGCTGTTTCCAGAAGATGGAGCTCTAAGACCTCACTCTTCAAATTATGCAAGGTTGGTATAGCAGGTTATCCTAGATGCATAGATTATGAGAGATATGGACTGGGCTGTAAAAGACCTATGATAGTATTTTTAGTTTTATCATACTGTTAATACCATAAAACACTCTAAAACTTCGAACTTCATGTGGGCTTTTTAATTTGGTACAACATGAAACAGTCTTATGTTCATGTGTTAACTGAAATATTAATTTGATATAGTTATTATAAAGTTTAGAAGGAATGAGTTTAGTTATTATAAAGTTTAGATAAAGTGCAGTAAGTAAATTTATAAGGTAAATTTTACTCTAAAAAGGCTAGTGTTAAAAAAATAAAATAAAAAGAGTAGTGTTAAATAAGGAAGGAAAAAGGAAAAAAGGAAGAAAACCTTAACAACACAATTTAAGAAAAAGTTAAAATCCATAATAATACAAAAGTATCTGTTAAAGCCATAGTTTTTCCAGTAGTCACGTGCAGGTGTGAGAGTTGACATAAAGAAGGCTGAGCACTGAAGAGCTGATGCTTTCAAAATGTGGTGCTGGAGAAGACTCTTGAAAGTCCTTTGGACAACAAGAAGATCAAACCTATCAATCCTAAAGGAAATCAACCCTGAATATTCATTGGAACTACTGATGCTGAAGCTGAAGCTCCAATACTTTGGCCACCTGGTGCAAGGAGCTGACTCATTAGAAAAGACTATGATGCTGGGAAAGATTGAGGGCAGGAGGAGATGGAGACGACAGAGGATGAGATGGTTGGATGGTTGGATGGCATCATCAATTCAATGGAAATGAGTTTGAGCAAACTCCAGGAGTTAGTGAGGACAGGGAAGCCTGGCATGCTGCAGTTCATGGGGTCATAAAGAGTCAGACATGACTGAGCAACTGACGTCAGCAATCTATAAAATTAGCATTTGACTCCCAATGGTTTTTCTATTTTATATGGTGGTACCATGTAAATAATATAGAAACACAAATGATATTGATAGCCTAAACTCTGTTGATCTTGATTTCTTAACATGGTATTTGTACATCCAGGATAAATATTGAATTTTGTTCTAAGTATATGTGATTCATGACAGTCATTAAGTTCATTTTAACTTTATACCCCATATCAATAGATACAATATAGTGGCTCCATACGTTTATTTTGTCCATTTAACAGTTTGGTTCCTGTCATGAAAGCATAACATTTAGCTTTCTTTGTATGACAACACATATTGTCCAACTGACCTCCTTTTATTTTTCAATGTTATCTCCAGTCTTCTACTTTCCCACTCTCTACTGACCATGGATGAGTATGAGTTCTTCGTTCTATTCCAAAGCGTGCTAAGATACTAGGAACTTTGCAGATTGCTGTCCACTTCTCCAATTCTTACTCTATTAGTCAGAATTCAGTTTCAGATAATAGAAAGCATTTTCCCTAGTTTAGGTAAAACAAAATTTAGTACCATTTTTTTTTCACTTCCGAATTCATTGAAGCTTCTTCATAAGCAGATGCTAGTTGAGGTGGAGAGGTCTGGGAATCATTCTGAGCAATAATGAGTTGACCCTGAAAGAGATCTGCCACATCTGACTCATATTCTCACTCTAGAATTAAATTCTCAAAACCATAATGTAGAGAACAAGTGGTCACCACTATGATTTTTCCTCCAAGTGATGTACTACCAGATACAATCTAAAATGTTTAAATAGGTGGCCTGTGTATAACCTCTTTTTGTCCTTATCCAGGTTCAAATTTAAGTCTTGTCTGCCTGAATCTGAATATTTCTTAAGTGAAGTGAAGGATAATCATTTTTAGCTTGGCAACATCTGCACTTCATAAAGTCACACTAGAAAGAGATTGGAATATATGTTGAGTGAGTCAATCTACTGTATCTGATACAGAGAACTCTCAAAATGCAAATTATCTGCTCCTAATTCTAAACTTTCTAAACTATAAAGTTAGGTGGCTGGACTAGAAAATACCACATATTAATTTCACTTGAAACATTCTATGAATATAAGTAGTAGAGAAAAGCACAGTAAGAAATGACCACAGATAAAATGGAATGAGTCAAGCACCGTATGTACCAAAGATAGTATTAAAAACTATAACTATTGAAATGTTTGCAATTATCGACTATAGTTTTAACTTAGAATCTATAAAAAATGAATATGTTAAAAAAAAACAAACAAACAAGATTTTAAACAAAAGAAGCCAGTAACACTTTTTATAGAAAATGTGAAAATTGTTATTTTGTAGTTACAATTGCTAATCTAAACAAGTCCTGTTAAGAATCTCCTAAGAGTAATCAATTTAAATAAACAAACACATATAAGATAAGACACACTCTGCTTCTGAAAAACAAGATGCAAGTTGGGGTAAAATGAGGTGATGCTGTCCAAAACTAACTGAGTCTAATATCTGCTGTGTAACTTATAAACAACTTAACCCAATGCTCATAAAGACAATTTATGCTTCCTGGCTCTAAATCGAAGTAACAAAAAATATAAGGAAAATTCACACTGTCTTTTCTAAAACAAATTATCATGATTGCAATTTGTGTACAAAGGGAAATAGAATTTCCCTGCCTTGCAATTAGTAGACACACACAGATAGGATTGGAGAAGTATTACTAATTAATTGGCAACAACCTGCTGGGAAAATAACCAAGACAGAAACTAAATTGCACAACTAGTTATCATACGCATTGGAGCAGAAAATATTTAAGGATTTTAATCAGAGTGCCTTGCAAAAAGTAATTATTTAGCTTGATTACCTAAATAAAGGGCTTCCCTGGTGGCTCAGATGGTAAAGCAAGCGTCTGTCTGCAATATGGGAGACCCAGGTTCAATCCCTGGGTCAGGAAGATCCCCTGGAGAAGGATATGGCAAACCACTCCAGTACTCTTGCCTGGAAGCTACCATGGACAGAGGAGCCTGGTAGGCTACAGTCCATGGTGTCGCAAAGAGTCGGACACCACTGAGCGACTTCACTTCCACCTAAATAAATGTGTCATTAAGTAACAGAAATAATCTGAAAATGGGCATAGTCAAGTTTAATTTATTAGACATAAAGTTATTTATATTTTCTTAAGTAATTTTCCATGATTTCTTCATAATTTGGCATTTTTTAAGTTATAACTGTAAATTTATTTGCTGTTTCACTCGTTACTTCTGGAGCTTTAAAAACATGTCTAATAACTAGGAATCACAGATCACTCTATATTAACGGATATTTATTGAATTTAAGAGTGAATAGAAATATAATGAATCTGTGAGGTCAAAATAGCCTTGATTAAAAACATAAAGACAAAAAACATGACAATGGAAATCCCAGAATTTTTCCTAAGAAATCTTGATATCCTCTCTTTACATGTTTAAACTATTATGCGTTAAATTAAGCAAAGATTATACTTACTTTTTCTTCCCATTTTCTCTGTACTGTGCTCTGTGTAGTCGCGTCTGACTTTTTGAGACCCCACGAACTGTAGCCCTCCAGAACAGAATTTCTGTTCATGGGGATTCTGTAGGCAAGAATACTGGAGTAGTTTGCCATGACCTCCTCCACGGAATCTTCCCAATCCAGGGATTGAACCCAGGTCTCCTGCATTGTAAGCAGATTGTTTACCGTCTGAACTACCAGGGAAGCCCAAGAATACTGGAGTGGTTAGTCTATACTGCCTCCAGGGGAATTTCCTGACCCAGGAATCCAACTGGAGTCTCCTGCATTGCAGGCAGATTCTTTACCAGCTGAGCTTCCCGGGAAACTCCCTTCCCCCATTTTCTCTCAGTTCAGTTTCATTCACTCGCTCAGTCAGTCGTGTCCCACTCTTTGAGAGCCCATGAATAGCAGCACACCAGGCCTCCTTGTTCATCACCAACTCCCGGAGTTTACTCAAACTCATGTGCATCGAGTCGGTGATGCCATCCAGCCATCTTCTCCTCTGTCGTCCTCTTCTCCTCTTGCCCCCAGTCCCTCCCAGCATCAGGGTCTTTTCGGATGAGTCAACTCTTCCCATGAGATGGCCAAAGTATTGGATTTTCAGCTTCAGCATCAGTCTTTCCAATGAATACCCAGGGCTCACCTCTTTTAGGATGGACTGGTTGGATCTCCTAGCAGTCCAAGGGACTCTCAAGAGTCTTCTCCAACACCATAGTTCAAAAGCATCAATTTTTCGGCACTCAGCTTTCTTCACAGTCCAACTCTCACATTCATACATGACCACTGGAAAAACCATAGTCTTGACCAGATGGACCTTTGTTGGCAAAGTAATGTCTCTGCTTTTTAATATGCTATCTAGGTTGGTATAACTTTCCTTCCAAGGAGTAAGCATCTTTTAATTTCATGGGTGCAATCACCATCTGCAGTGTTTTGGAGTCCAAAAAAAAAAAAGTCTGACACTGTTTCCACTGTTTTCCCATCTATTTGTCATGAAGTGATGGGACCAGATGCCATGATCTTAGTTTTCTGAATGTTGAGCTTTAAGTCAAATTTTTCTCTCCTCTTTCACTTTCATCAAGAGGGTTTTTAGTTCCTCTTCACTTTCTGCCATAAGGGTGCTGTCATCTGCATATCTGAGGTTATTGATATTTCTCCCAGCAATCTTGATTCCAGCTTGTGCTTCTTCCAGCCTGTTTCTCATGATGTACTCTGCATATAAGTTAAACAAACAGGGTGACAATATACAGCCTTGACATACTCCTTTTTCTATTTGGAGCCAGTCTGTTGTTCCATGTCCAGTTCTAACTGTTGCTTCCTGGTCTGCATACAGGTTTCTCAAGAGGCAGGTCAGGTGTTCTGGTGTTCCCATCTCTTTCAGAATTTTCCAGTTTATTTTGTTCCACACTGTCAAAGGCTTTGGCATAGTCAATAAAGCAGAAATAGATGTCTTTCTGGAACTCTCTTGCTTTTTTGATGATCCAGCGGATGTTGGCAATTTGATCTCTGGTTCCTCTGCCTTTTCTAAAACCAGCTTGAACATCTGGAAGTTCACGGTTCACGTATTACTGAAGCCTGGCTTGGAGAATTTTGAGCATTACTTTACTAGCTCCTACTTTATGTGTGAGATGAGTGCAATTGTGTGGTAGTTTGAGCATTCTTTGGGATTGCCTTTCTTAGGGATTGGAATGAAAACTGACCTTTTCCAGCCCTGTGGCCACTGCTAAATTTTCCAAATTTGCTAGCATATTGAGTGCAGCGCTTTCACAGCATCATCTCTCAGGATTTGAAATAGCTCAACTGGAATTCCATCACCTCCACTAGCTTTGTTCGTAGTGATGGTTTCTAAGGCCCACTTGACTTCACATTCCAGGATGTCTGGTTATAGGTGAGTGATCACACCATTGTGATTATCTGGATTGTGAAGATCTTTTTTGTACAGTTCTTCTGTGTATTCTTGCCACCTTTTCTTAATATCTTCTGCTTCTGTTAAGTCCATACCATTTCTGTCCATTATTGAACCCATCTTTGCATGAAATATTCCCTTGATATCTCTAATTTTCTTGAAGAGATCTCTAGTCCTCCCCATTCTGTTCTTTTCCTCTATTTCTTTGCACTGATCGCTGAGAAAGGCTTTCTTATCTCTCCTTGCTATTCTTTGGAACTCTGCATTCAAATGAGTATATCTTTCCTTTTCTCCTTTGCTTTTCACTTATTTTCTTTTCACAGCTATTTGTAAGGCCTTCTCAGACAACAATTTTGCTTTTCACATTTCTTTCCTGTGAGGATGTTCTTGATTCTTGTCTCCTGTACAATGTCACGAACCTCTGTCCATAGTTCATCAGGCACTCTGTCTATCAGATCTAGTTTCTTAAATCTATTTCTCACTTCCACTGTATAGTCATAAGGGATTTGGTTTAGGTCATACCTGAATGATCTAGTGGTTTTCCATACTTTCTTCAATTTATGTCTGAATTTGCCAGTAAGGAGTTCATGGTCCGAGCCACAGTCAACTCCCAGTCTTGTTTTTGCTGACTATATAGAGCTTCTCCATCTTTGGCTGCAAAGAATATAATCAATCTAATTTCGGTATTGACCATCTGGTGATGTCCATGTGTAGAGTTTTCTCCTGTGTTGTTGGAAGAGGGTGTTTTCTATGACCAGTACGTTCTTTTGGCAAAACTCTATTAGCCTTTGCCCTGCTTCATTCCATACTCCAAGGCCAAATTTGCCTGTTATTCCAGGTGTTTCTTGACTTCCTACTTTTGCGTTCCAGTCCTCTATAACGAAAAGGACAGCTTTATTGGGTGTTAGTTCTAAAAGGTCTTGTAGGTCTTCATAGAACCATTCAACTTCAGCTTCTTTAGTATTACTGGTTGGTGCATAGACTTGGATTACCATGACATTGAATGGTTTGCCTTGGAAATGAACAGAGATCATTCTGTCATTTTTGAGATTGCATCCAAATACTGCATTTCAGACTTTTTTGTTGACCATGATGGCTAGTCCATTTCTTCTAAGGGATTCCTGCCCACAGTAGTAGATTTAATGGTCATTTGAGTTAAATTCACCCATTCTAGTCCATTTTAGTTTGCTGATTTCTAAAATGTCGATGTTCACTCTTGCCATCTCCTGTTTGACCATTTCCAATTTACCTTGATTCATGAAACTTACATTCCAGGTTCCTATGCAATATTGCTCTTTACAGCATCGGACCTTGCTTCTATCACCAATCCCTTCCACAACTGGATGCTGTTTTTGCTTTGGCTCCATCCCTTCATTCTTTCTGGAGTTATGCATCCACTGATCTCCAGTAGCATATTGAGCACCTACCGACCTGGAGAGTTCCTCTTTCAGTATCCTATCATTTTGCCTTTTCATACTGATCATGGGGTTTTCAAGGCAAGAATACTGAAGTGGCTTGCCGTTCCCCTCTCCAGTGGACCACATTCTGTCAGACCTCTCCACCATGACCCGTCCTTCTTGCATGGCCCCACATGGCATGGCTTAGTTTCATTGAGTTAGACAAGGTTGTGGTCTGTGTGGTCAGATTGGCTAGTTTTCTGTGATTATGGTTTCAGCTTTTCTCTCCCTATTTCTAAATCATTCATTACTTATTCTCCATTTTCACTTTCACATTAGAATTTCACTCCTTAATATTTTCCACATTGATTAGCTTTCTCAAATTAAATATTTGGAGAGAATCTAACAAGTTCATACTATGTTTTGCTTGAGACATGCTGACAGTTTATCTATTCATTCAACCCATAATTATTGACATCTTTATATTGCATGTGCTGATCCAAAAACTTGGATTAGAACATTGAAATGGAGTCAAGATTCTGAAACTTCTAATTTACTGAAAAAATATATACTTGATGTAATGGCAGACAATGATGAGTGTTTGTAGGATAAAGTAAAATACATTAATGATAAAGAAAATGAGTGCAGTTGCTTTTTGTAAATAAGATCAATAGGAAAAACAAAGAGTAGAATAATAGCAAGAGAAATTGAAAACTTGTTCAAGAAATACAATATGCAATGTCCTACAAACAATCTTTATAAGCATTTGATAGTTCAAGTACTATGGGTAGCTATTGGTGGGTTTGAAGTAAGGGATTAGATAATTAGAATTTCTTTTTAAAAGGTTCACTTTGATGATTGACAATGGAGGCCAAAGGAAAAGCAAAGAATCCTCTTAGGGGAGGTGTGTCAGAGGCATTTCTGAGACACCAGCATGGTAGGAATTGATATATTAAAAAGTGATAAGTCAAAAATAATTTGCAATTAGCTTGAGGATAAACATTTGAGCAGAAGAAAATAAAGAGTATAAAAAGTAGTCTTTTAGCTTCTCAGCACAAAAGCATTACTAAATCAAGATGTTATTAATCAGATTAGTTAGGCTTCACACCTCTTATGAGTATCTAAATGGGTGATTATGGCTAGCTGCTTCTAAATTATTTTTTCTATTTTTCTTCCTGACATTTATAAACCCAGTGTTATGTTTATGTAAACTTTTCTTTTGTTTTTATTATATTATATGTACTTTTCAATTTCCATGTGTGCAAGTTATTTTTTCACATTTAAAATGTTTTTAAAACATTTTTTTCACAATTAAGACTTACTCAAATTTTAAAAAATAAAGATATATTTCAACTTCTGACTATTAGGTTTAGACAATTGAGGCTAAGCAGTTTTATACTATTTTTTTAAAGTATAAAAACATAAAAATACTGCTATGCACTCAAGCAATATAAGGAGAAAAACTTTATAAGAAAGAGATACCTATCAAATATTAGAGTAATGGTTACTTCTGAGAATAACTTCAACTAATCTATGCCTTGGAATATCAATACTTAAATTACATATTAAGAATAATATTAAAAAGCAATCTGAGATATCCAAAATTATAATAGTTGTTTAAATTAATGTAGGAAAGTATTTCCATGGCAAATACAAGTTTAGTGCTAGTAACAAATGTTAAGTAAATTATAAAGTATGATAAATGAAATTAATGTTCCATGTGTAGGCTCTGTATATAAAATGATAAAACAACCAAAGTGTTCCTTATCATTTTAAATCTCATGAACTCATTTAGGGAGAGATTCATCTGAAAGATAAACACAGTTACAACTATTAACTTTGTCAACTGTAAAATCTATATATAAGGGTAACTAATAAGGAAGCCTAATTTACATTAGGAAATATTCAAGTCAGATGTCTTTGATAAAGCTCATTTATTAAGAGTTGGAGAATTAGTTAAGGAAAAAAATGATGTGAGAATTTATCAAGGACTAGCTACATTCCAGCAAAACAGGAAAGTAAATATATGTTCTAAAAATAAGGAGGCAGGGACATTTGATGATCATGAAGCAGATGATTTAGAACAGACCTAATGGAATACTTAGTTGAAGATGGTCAATTGTTCCTACTGCTTTGTCCCTCAGACTTCAAATGAAAGTACTTCAGAATACATAGAAGTTTCCTCTGGTAGAGGAGTTACTTGAGGGTAGCTGCATTCTTCCTCTGTAGTTGAATCTACAAATTTCATAGAATTATTTGTGTGTGGGTATTTCATCATTGGCAGAGGTTTAGATTTTCTAACCTGTGGATCCAAAGCAATCAACTGGAAATCAACTAGCTGTAATATGAGAATTTCATGAGGGAACAAAATACAATGTCAACAAACAAAAATCAATACATATTCACACTAGCAAAAAAAAACTATTAAATGTAATGAGAATGGTTTCATTCACAAAAACAGAAAATGTTTTGAAAATGTTTGTAATAATACATTTTAACACAAAGAATAAAGCAAGTTAATTAAAAAAGCATATAATAATTTCTAAAGAAATAAGAGACTATATTTGTGACCCCATGGACTGTAGCCCCCCAGGTTCCACTGTCCATGGAATTCTCCAGGAAAGAACACCGCAATGGATAGCCATTCTATTCTCCAAAGGATCTTCCCAAATCAGGGATCAAACCTGTGTCTCCTGCATTGCAGGCAGATTCTTTACCATCTGAGTCATCAGGGAAGCCCATATATAAATACACATATACAAATAAATATACATATATGGGATATTAGTGAATGGGAGATTCTTAATATATTTTTAAACATTATAATGCAATTTATTATATTTTAATATATTTAATTTAATGAAATTTTAGTTTTCATCCCAGCAGAATTTTTTTATGAAATTTAAGAGAAAATATACTCAAATCACTAGTTCTAAGTTTTGAAAAAGAAGAATAATTAAGAGTGAATTATTTTATACTTGTACAAAATTCATTACAAAATTGCCATTAATAAAGCAGATTTTTTTAATTGCTGCTGGAAGAGAAATGCAGGGAAAACAAGTCCAGAAGAGATAATCAAAAGAGAGACATATGTTTAGACTGCTATATCAGTTAGGAACTGCCTTTCTCTGCAACAGAAGTCCAGAGAAGGAAAGGTATCTGCTGGCATCTGCCTGGTAATGTTACGAGAGGAGAGGCTAGAGACTCCTCCTCTCACAGGCCTTGGTTCTTGGGACCCATTGCAAAAAAGCTTACTGAGGATAAGGAAAGACAGAAGAGAGAGAACACCTCAAGAGAGAGGTGGGCCAGACCAAGGGAGGCCATGGCACCAGAGATCTGAGGTGCAGAGTTTTTATGGTAAGGTTATTTCCATAATCCAGAGGGTCATTGATTGACAGTCTTGACTAAAAGCTGCAGGTTATATAACAAGAGGCACAGTTATGTAACTGTGCATGCCTTCCCCATAATTGTCTATTATAATTAGCTGCTTGTATTCAAGAAATATTTATGAATATTTAATGAGCCCAATGGCTCATTGTTTACCTAAGCACATGAGGTGTATACAAGTGCCAGAGGAGGGAAAGTTATAACAGTTGGCCAGCAGGGGTTTTTTCCAGTCCCCTGACTATTTTGCAGTATTGATGGGGGCATATTTAGGGCAGGGCTAGTAAATAACTTGGTGGGATTAGATGATAATTAGATGTTTAGCCATTGGGGCTGCCTCTTGTTTCTGGGGGCTAAGTTCCTGCTTAGTAGAGGGGACAGAAGCTATAATTGACAAATTTGGAAGGCTCAGTGGAGAGTAGCTTAGAGCCCAATATTTAGGGGTTCCTACACTGCATGAATTTTATCACCAGGAGTCCCATTAAGGTCTCAGGGTGAAGATAAAGAAATAATAATAATAGCATGCCCCTATAATTGCATTGTGGGAAGGGGAAAGTAACTATTTTGAAATGTACCCAGGAGATTATGCTCTTCTTAACTATGGACTACTCTTGAAAGAAACTATCTTCTTTTAGTATATCAAACTAAGAATGTTCTAAAAACTAACTGATCTGGGGAAAGGTATATACCCAGTTACAACCCTTTCAAATGTCCTATCTCTCCTAATATGGAGGAAAACTGAGAAGCATTTGTGAAAAATTATAGCTCCGAAGCTAAGGCTCACTAAAATATCTTTGCCTAACCATACAATTTTAGAACACCTGTCCTCCCCCTCATCCTGACATCACATCAAGCAGACTCCTGAATAATTGTGTTTTACATCTTAAAAATAGTAAATATAATATTCTATCATATTTAAGAAGCTTCTAGAAAACCCAAAGACAACAAGGGATACAAAAACAAGGACAGTAAAGGAATTTCAACCATTGACATATACACCTACATTGGGAACCTGGAATATTAGATCCATGAATCAAGGTGAATTAGACATGGTCAGCAGGAGATGGCAAGAGTGAACATCAATATTTTAGGAGTCAGTGAACTAAATTGTACAGGAATGGATGAATTTAATTCAGATGACCATTATATCTACTACTGTCGATAGAATCCCTTAGAAGAAATGGAGTATTCCTCACAATCAACAAAAGAGTGCAAAATGCAGTACTTGGGTGTGATCTCAAAAATGACAGAATGACCTCAGTTCCCTTCCAAGACAAACCATTCAACATCAGAGTAATCCAATTCTATGTCCCAACCACTAATGCTGAAGAAGTTGAAGGTAAACAGTTCTATGAAGACCTGAAATACTTTCTAAAACTAACACCAAAAAAAAAAAAAAAAAAGATGTATGTTTCATCATAGGGAATTAGAAGGCAAAAGTAGGAAGTCAAGAGATAGTTGGAGTAATGGGCAAGTTTAGCCTTGAAGTACAAAATGAAGCAGTACAAAGCTTAACAAAGTTTTGCCAAGAGAACACATTAGTCATAGTATACACACTTTTCCAACAACACAAAAGACAACTGTGCACATCGACATCACCAAATGGTCAATATCAAAATCAAATTAATTATATTCTTTGCAACTGAAGATGGAGGAGCTTGATACAGTCAGCAAAAACTGACTTGGCTCAGATCATGAGCTTCTTATTGCAAAATTTAGGCTTAAATTGAAGAAAGTAGGGGAAACCACCAAGTCATTCTGGTATGACCTAAATCAAATCCCTTATGATTATGCAGTGGAGGTAGCAAATAGACTCAAGTGATCAAATCTCATTACAGAGTACCTAAGGAACTATGGTCAGAGGTTCATAACAGTGTACAGGAGGTGGTGACCAAAACTATCCCATAGAAAAAGAAATGCAAGAAGGCAGATGGTTGTCTGAGAAAATCTTAAAAATAGCTGAGAAAAGAAGAGAAGCAAAAGGCAAAGGGAAAAAGGAAAGATATACTTATCTGAATGCAGAGTTCCAGAGAATAACAAGGAGAGATAACAAAGCCTTCCTCAGTGATCAATGCAAAGAAATAAAGGAAAACAATAGAATGGGAAAGACTATAGGTTTCTTCAAGAAAATTGGAGATACCAAGGGAACATTTCACGCAAAGATGGGCACAATAAAGGACAGAAATGGTATGGACCTAACAGAAGCAGAAGACATTAAGAAGAGGTGAAAAGAATACACAGAAGAACTATACAAAAAAGGTCTTAATGACCTAGAAAACCATAATGGCTTGGTCACTGACCTAGAGTCAAACATCCTGGAGTGTAAAGTTAAGTGGGCCCTAGGAAGCATTACTACGAACAAATTAGTGGAGGTGATGGAGTTCCAGCTGAGCTATTTCAAATCCTCAAAGATGCTGCTGCTAAAGTGCCGCAGCCAATATACCAGAATGTTTGGAAAACTAAGCAGAGGCCACAGGACTGGAAAAATTCAACTTTCATTCCAATCCCAAAGAAAGACAGTACCAAAGAATGTTCAAACTATTGTACAATTGCCCTCATTTCACACAAAGTAGTAAATATAGACTAATTCCTAGCCAACCTCACACAAAGGCATTTTTAGCCTCAGTTCTTTTTACTTGTTAGATTATACCTGGCTTTCAACCAAAAAATTAGAAGGTATGTTAGAGGTAGCTATGTATATTTTCAAATAGAAAAAATAGGGGGAATAGAAACAAGTTTATTGTCAATTATTTTTTTTCCCATGTGAATTTTTAAAGTATAAATGTGAGTATTTAAAACATGAAAATGTAATCAAAGTCTGCTGTATGTTTCATTTCTTCTGTCTGTCTTACTTAATGAGAGCAAGAGGAGAGATTAGAAACAGAAAAAGTGCTGTTTGGAGCCAGGGAATCATCATTTCAGACTCACAAATATATTGTCTACAGAACTGACTTTCCATGAAATAAATGGTGATAATACCAATCTGTATGTCTTGGCATCTTGATGTATTTGTTCATGCTTAATGGCAATTTTGTACTCTAAAATCCTAGAAAACAGAAGTCACATCTTTATTGTGCTCTAATCCATGCATTTGCACAAATAAGTATTTCCTTCTCAATGGAGAGATGAGCATGGAAGTTGCCATCTTGGAAATGTTATAAATCAGAAAGAATACTTTACTACTCTATAATATCTCAAGAACAACTGAAAATATTATTTGTGAAAAAATCAACTGCAGGCTAAGTCTCAACATAAAAATTTCATTCTAAATGATATATATTTTAAAAGTGTGACAGACAAGAAACAGTGGCTTCTAATGAAAGATGTCTCACAAATCTCACTTATGCTTCCTACCACAAGGAATGAAACACACACCACATTTAAGGTCACATTTCTGAGTAATTTATTGCACTATATTGCTGACATTGATTTATTGATATTGATTTCTAAGTTGTACAACATAGTAGAAGCTTTCTTCTTCTGCTTCCTTTCCTAAGCAGATCAAAGTAAATTAGTAAATTATGGATTGTGAGTTGTCTTGATTTTTGATAAAATATCAACATAGTAACTTTTCAATATCATATTTTACTCACAATAATTAATTATTTTAAATAGATGCATTCCAGTAAGTTATTACATCATTTTACATATGAGCATGGTGGTATTTAGAAAAATAAAGGTTGAAATTTAAAATCGCATGATTTAAATTACGTAAAATATTTTTATTTTTAACATAGGAAGTTTAGATTTACTATTCTTACAATGATTTAATTATTTTACATCAACATGGTATCTCTACAAACAAGTCAATTTAATGCTGACTCTTTTTTCCAATGGATTTTTACAGCTTTAGGGGAAAATAGATTTTTATTTATTTTCTATCCATTTTATAATACAATGAGATAAAAAATAATATATTTTTGTGTCTAAAAATTCTGCAAAGGAATATTATACCCATATATTAATATGTAAATAAATTTGACATTAGATAAGATTAAATACCTTTAAAATTGCTAGTAATAAGAAAACATACATTTTGTGTATTTTTCAGAATCTCTTAGTAACATAGTATGTATGTATGTGCGTGCTAAAGCACTTCAGTCATGTCCAACTCTTTGCGAACTTATCGACCATAGTCCACCAGGCTCCTCTGTTTACGTGATTTTTCAGGCAAGAATACCGGAGTGGGTTGCCATGCCTTCCTCCAGGGATCTTCCCAAACCAGGTATCAAACCAGCATCTCTTACATCTCTTGTATTGGCAGGTGGGATCTTTACCACTGAGCCGCCTGGGAAGCTCAACATAGTATATATACTTACAGAAAATTGTAAAATAGCACATCACCTAATAGCTTCTCTGATGGATCAGACAGTAAAGAATCTGCCTGCAATGTGGAAAACAGCAGTTCGACCCCTGAATCTGGAAGATCCCCTGGAGAAGGGAATGGCTCTCTACTCCAGTATTCTTGCCTGGAGAATTCCATGGACAGAGGAGCTTGGGAGGTTACAATCCACCGGGTCGCAAAGAGTTGGACATGACCGAGCAACTAACACTTTCACTTTCTTTCACAATAATTTAATAACTAAGGTTGTAGTTTAATAAGAAATGGGTCCATCCTAGGTGAAAACATGCTGCTATTAGTGTCCTGCCAAGTCGCTTCAGTGGTGTCCGACTCCGTGCGACCCCACAGACGGCAGCCCACCAGGCTCTGCCGTCCCTGGGATTCTCTAGGCAAGAATACTGGAGTGGGTTGCCATTTCCTTCTCCAGTGCATGAAAGTGAAGGGAAAGTGAAGTCGCTCAGGTCCTGTCCGACTCCTAGCGACCCCATGGACTGCAGCCTACCAGGCTCCTCCGTCCATGGGATTTTCTGGGCAAAAGAGTACTGGAGTGCGTTGTCATTGCCTTCTCCATAATAGTGTGCAACATACCCTTAATTTATTTTAATAAGTTGCCTCCCTACTGTAACAATCTACTTCATCCAAATTTTCATCCATTTTTCCTCATCAGTATCTATTTCCTTTAATAACTTTCTGCATCCTGGTTACCTAATGGCTTCCTCTATCCAGTCTGCATTTATGGTTTAGACTTAGGCTTTATCAATCTCTAATTTATCTTCCTCAAATTAAAAACGCAAAAACCACTACAATATTGTAAAGTAATTAGCCTCCAACTAGTAAAAATAAATGAAAAATAAATAAATAAAAAATAAAAACATATTCTGTTTCACGTCCTGTTTTGTTAAGGTCTTGTATTCTATTGGTGAGAAATCACTAACTTTATTACCCATTTTCACATGTTAATGCAGGTCAGTGTTGCAGTTCATAGATTGTAAAGTACTTAACATTTATATTTTTATTTCTCTAGTGCCCAGTGCAGCAGGTACTCCATATGCATATTTTTCTAAGTGTGCAAAGTTAATAAGCAGTATTTAATATATTTCTAAATATTTTCTTTAAATTTTGAAAGTATTTGTCTTTGGCCAAATACTTCACTACCTGTTAAACAATAAAAATATCAGTTTACACAGATTTGTTCCATGAAGTTCAAAGTCTTGTTCTATCCATGCTTCCTTCTGCATATAATCTTCATATCATTATTATTTTCATCAGAAAACATGAATGTGGATTGATTTACCCTGAAAACATATATAATATGTCACTGACTCAATGAACATGAGTTTGTACAAGCTCTGGTAGAGGGTGGAGGACTGGGAAGCCTGGTGTGCTGCAGTCCATGGGGTTGCCAAGAGTCAGACATGACTGAGTGACAACAATATGTTACTACATAAATGAAGTTACTTGGTTTTATAGAGAGGTTATTTCACAGAACTCATATATAAATATATCTACCAACAAGACATCTGCTGTAAATATCCATTGCAATAAATTTCTCCAGATCATGTGGGATAATTTGAAAATGTCTAATGCTTTGCAGCTGACCAGATTGACTCTGAAAATCTATCACCAAGAAATTAGTTGGATATTGCATAGTTATTCACAGTTGTTCTACTTATGCCATTAAGTCAACTAAGATTACTGGACCACAAAATGAACATTCCAGTTATTTGGGCAGACTCATCTGAATGGAAATGATTATGCATTGATCAAATCAGATTCTCTAGGGCATCATTATTATGAGAACTGAAATGCTTGAACTCATCATACTTTTTGTTGATTCATTAATTCTCTAGCTTCTTCCTAATACAAAATTCACTGACTGAAAATAACTTTAAGAAGCAATGTTTACCCATTTTTGTCTGTTTCATTATACTTTACTCTGAAAATGTGAAGTTAAATTTTCAAGTTGAAGAGATTGCACAAATGATAGCATTATATGTAACAATATTTTCAAAGTATTCAAACAAAAAACATATTTATAATATAACTAGTTTCTATATGGATCAGCATTTTAAAATGTCCTTTGCTACACATTCCAATAAATAACAACAAAAAAATTGCATTGAATGTGTGTGTGTATGTTCCCATTGCAAAGTTTATTATTAGCAGTTATAAATTAGAAGTCTTTAAGCCACTTAGAACTGGCTGTTTTTCCAGGTAGCATTTTTGGAAAAATTAAAAATGGACATTAAATACCTTTAAAATAGCAGTAGCTTTTATCTCTCACTTTGTCTCTTTTGTTCTCTGGAGCCTAGACTACAGTCTCAGTAAATTGTTGCTCCATGAATGATGAAAAGGAAAATGTTATAACAGACACTTCATTCCATGGAAAGGCACAATTAAGGAGACAAACACTTAGATAAGTTATATGTTTTATTATTTTATAAGAATCTATATCGGAAAGGCAGTAGGCTAAAATCCATCTTTTAACTTCCAACTCAAATATTTTATTTCTGCTTAAAGCATCTTAACTGCTTTGCTTATTAACCCTTATGAGTTAATTATTTGTATAACTCTTCAGATACTTCATAATAGTGTACTCATATAGTATTTATCCTTTTGTAACTGGCTTATCTCACTTAGCATAATGTTCTATGTAGAATGTACCAGAATTCCCTTCCTTTTTAAGGCTGAATTATATTCCAGGTATGTATATACCATATTTTGTTGATTCAGTGATCCTTTGATGGACATTAGGGCTGCTTCTACCTCTTGGTTATTGTGGATACAAGTGCTGTGAACACTTGTGTATGTAGATATCATTTCAAGGTCCTACTTTAAATCCCTTTGGATATATACCCTGAAGTGGGATTGCTATTTTTACTCTTTTGAGAAACCTCCATACTGTTTTCCAAAGCAGTTGCATGATTTTACAATCACATCCTACAGTCCCCAAGAGTTCTCCTTTGTCTATATCCTTGAAAAAAAAACTTATTTTCTGTTTTTATTCCTTCCTTCCTTCCTTCCCTCCCTCTTTTCTTTCTTGTTGAGAGTTAATTAATGGCTGTGGGATGATATCCTATTGTGGTTTTAGTTTACATTTCTCTGATGATTAGTGATGTTGAGCATCTTGTTATGTTTGTTTAAGTCTTTTGCCTATTTTTAAACTGGGTTATTTCATTTTTTGCTGTTGAGTTGTAGGAATTCTTTATATATTCTAGATCCCAAGCTCTTATCAAATGTATAATTTGTAACTATTTTCTCCTATGCTTCAGATTACCTTTTCACTCTGTTGATTGTATCCTTTGATGATCAAAAGTTTTCAAATTTTATTTACTCCCATGTGTCTATTTTTTTCTTTTGATGTCTGTTGCTTTTAGGTGTCATGCCCAGTAAGGTATTGTCAAATCTAATTTTATGAAGTTGCCGTCCTGTTTTCTTACAGGTGTTTTATGGTTTTAAATGTTACTTTTGAGTTTTTAATCCATTTGAGGTAATTTTTGTATGTGGGATAAGGACAGAATTTGTTGAATAATAATACAGAGTTTTCTCAACATTATTTGTTGAAGACGCTGTCATTAACATTTGAGTGATTTTGGCTTCTTATAGATTTTTTTTAGTTTAAAATCAAAGCACTCTACTAATGTAGGTTGGAGATGCAAAAGTAGGTATTATTAATAGAATAGTAAAGAAAAAAGAGTAGAATGAGACATAATTATTTTTTTCAAATTTCACAGTGTATGACATTTGCACTCTGCTGCAACAGAGCATATAAAAATGTATTATTATGTAAAATACATTAAAAGATAATAAAGTACATGATATTAAAATTTACAGTAAATGTATAGTGATTTTTATCAGAGGTTTCTTCTCAAGAGTAAAAAAATATACATATTCAATAAAATTAGTCATTTGAAATCAGAAATAAATATTGAACAAAAAAGTTTAAACAGTTTTAAGAGCTTCTGAATTGGCAATAGTTCAGTTATGAAATAAGCCTGGATTCTTTCACACATACACAATTTTAATTGGAGACATGGTAAACTATAATTTTAGTAACTGAAATTTTGTTAGAAATTTATGAAAAACATAATAAAATGGTATCCTACAAAAAATTAAAGCTCTTAAATTGCCACCAGCTGTTCACAGAATACATGATTTTCTAATAATATCAAAGTTCAATTACTTTAAAATTTGAAAAATTTCAACTTTTTGGCTTTAGTTGTTATCTGATATAATTAATTATACAATTTTTATTGATTATATACTATGCAATTAGTTGGGCTTCCCTGGTGGCTCAGTGGCAAAGAATCTGCCTGCAGTGCAGGAGCTTCAGGAGATGCAGCTTCCATCTCTGAATCTGGAAGATCCCCTCGAGGAGGACATGGCAACCTACTCCAGTGTTCTTGCCTAGAGAATGCCACGAATAGAGGAGCCTGGCAGGCTACAGTCCATAGGGTCACAAAGAGTCTGACGCAACAGAATTCACTTACATGCACATGCACACACATACAATTAATTATAATTAATTGAACACCATAACTATAGAATATAATTAATATATTATACTAAATTATGCAATTAACAATTTGTGGGATTTTTTTTACAAAGAATGTCCAAAAGCATGAGAAATTGTGTTTTGTGGCTTAAAAATTAAACAAATCACCATGATCAGGACACAGGCAGGATTTGGACTTTGGGTGTAAACACTTCTAGTCACTCAAACACCTCCAGCTGGGCAGATATCTTGTATTACTTATCCTCTCCCATTCAAAGGTGATAAACTAATTTGCCAAAAGGAGGAGAAAGCAAAAGAAGCAACAGCCTTACACGTTCATGAAGGTAAAATTGAAGTCATATAGAACCCATCTAGCAAATGAGGAACCATGAACACTGGTAATGGAGATACGCAGGAAACTTAAATGCAGATGGAAAGTCTTTTAAGTAGGAGAAAATACCATGCTCCTTCAAACTCAGGGAAAATTCAAAGTGAGGCTAATTAGTGCTCACTAATTAGTAGTGACACTTTCTAAGCAACAAAGCTAGTGAAGGTGATGGAATTCCAGTTGAGCTGTTTCAAATCCTAAAAGATGATGCTGTGAAAGTGCTGCACTCAATATGCCAGCAAATTTGGAAAACTCAGCAGTGGCCACAGGACTGGAAAATGTCAGTTTTCATTCCAATCCCAAAGAAAGGCAATGCCAAAGACTACTCAAACTACCGCACAACTGCACTCATCTCACACATAAAGTAGGAGCTAGTAAAGTAATACTCAAAATTCTCCAATCCAGATTTTAGCAATACGTGAACCGTGAACTTCCAGATGTTTAAGCTGGTTTTAGAAAAGGCAGAGGAACAAGAGATCAAATTGTCAACATCTGCTGGATTATCAAAAAAGCAAGAGAGTTCCAGTAAAACATCTATTTCTGCTTTATTGACTATGTCAAAGCCTTTGACTGTGTGGATCACAATAAACTGAAAAATTCTAAAAGAGATGGGAATACCAGAACACCTGACCTGCCTCTTGAGAAACCTGTATGCAGGTCAGGAAGCAACAGTTAGAACTGGGCATGGAACAACAGACTGGTTCCAAATAGGTAAAGAAGTGCGTCAAGTCTGTATATTGTCACCCTGCTTATTTAACTTACATGCAGAGTACACCATGAGAAACACTGGGCTGGAAGAAGCACAAGCTGGAATCAAGATTGCCAGGAGGAATATAGGTAACCTCAGATATGCAGATGACACCACCCTTATGGCAGAAAGTAAAGAAGAACTAAAGAGCCTCTTGATGAAAGTGAAAGAGGAGAGTGAAAAAGTTGACTTAAAGCTCAACATTCAGAAAACTAAGATCACGGCATCTTGTCCCATCACTTCATGGCAAATAGATGGGGAAACAGTGGAAACAGTGGCTGACTTTATTTTTCTGGTCTCCAAAATCGCTGCAGATGGTGATTGCAGCCATGAAATTAAAGTTATGACCAACCTAGACAGCATATTAAAAAGCAGAGACATTACTTTGCCAAAAAAGATCCATCTAGTCAAGGCTATGTTTTTCCAGTGGTCATGTATGGATGTGAGAATTGGACTATAAAGAAAGCTGAGTGCAGAAGAATTGATGCTTTTGAACTGTAGTGTTGGAGAAGACTCTTGAGAGTCCCTAGGGCTGCAAGGAGATCCAACCAGTCCATCCTAAAAGAGAACAGTCCTGGGTGATCATTGGAAAGACGGATGTTGAAGCTGAAACTCCAATACTTTGGCTACCTCATGCAAAGAGATGACTCATTTGAAAAGACCCTGATGTTAGGAAAGATTGAGGGCAGGAGGAGAAGGGGACGACAGTGGACGAGATGGCTGGATGGCCTCCCCGACTCAAAGGACATGGGTTTGGGCGGACTCCAGGGGTTGGTGATGGACAGGGAGGCCTAGCATGCTGTGATTCATGGGGTTGCAAAGAGTTGGACATGACTAAGCGACTGAACCAAACTGAACTGACTGAATCAGTAATGGACCATCATTAGAATTAGCTGAGAAAGGAACATCTTTTTCAGATGCTCCTGGAAAACAGAACTTAGAACAAATGAACATGCAGGATATTAAAAGTCATTTGAAAAAACCTCTAATTAATAAAATCTGTGATTTTTATAGAAGAGATGGCTCTCATTTAAGCAAAAACATTCCAAATCACAAAAGTTCCAATCATATATGTAATGGTGAGATATCTCCAATGGAACCACAAAGGACTTTAGATGCCACTCAGCAAGATTATGCCAAAGGTGAACAACTAGAAAAATATTTCTAATGGACCTATATTAATTTTGTGGTTTGCCATCTGTGAGCAGTATATGGGAGGCCACAAATGTGTCTATATAGCAATTCAGTAATACTGATTTGCCTACTGAACCTCTACCTTCACATCTGAATTCAGATGTGCCCCAGCAACACCCAACTATAGATGTCTGACCACATTCTACAACCTCTGTTATACAGAGAACCAAAACATAACTGTTACCCACTCAGGATCAAGAGTGTCCCATTCACCTACTCTGTCATCTGACATTAGGCCTACAAATGGCACAGCAGAATGCAAAACTGTAAAAAGGCCAGCAGAGGATAATGATAGGGAAACAGTGACAGGATTTCCAAATAAAGTGGAAGTTATGACTGTTAGAGTCAGCGACCCCAACAATGCTGGTTGCAGTGCAGCCCTGGTTTTTATGCCAGCAGGAGCAGATCTGAGCACTCTAGCTAATGTAGCACACCAGTTCTTCAAGTGCAGAGCCAGCCTAACAGTTCTCAGGCTTCTCCACTCAGTGTATCTAGTCAACATGCAGATCCAGTGAGAAAACCTGGCACAGCTTCATGTGTCTGTGGCAGTCCCGTAAAACGTGGTCTCAGACTCCCTCATGGGTTTTCTACCATGCAGCATCTGAGCATGGAGGAAAAGAAGTATATCCAGGGCAGGGTCTTTGGGAAGGTTGTGAGCCTTTCCACCAATAGCGATTTTCTTTCATTACTCACTTACAGGACAAACACTGTTCAAAGAATGCCCTGCTCGCAGGATAAAACAAAATGATCCAAGACAAGTAGGAAATCAGGAATCTTCTACCAAGAAGCCAGCTGTAGGGGGCACAAGCTCAACTTCTAGAGCACAAAAGGCCATTGTGAATCATTCCAGTGATGCCCTTGTGCTACTTAGCAAAGGATCAAGAAACCTTGTCTTTCAAGATTTTACAGAAGAAAAAGAGGGACCAATAACTAAACACATCTGGCTAACAGCTGCTTTAATATTAAAATAAAATATTGGTAAATATGCAGAATGTGGTCACAGATTGCTAGAAACATGAAAACAACTTATCATTGCTAGCCATTAGTAGCATGGAATCTTCCTCCACCCTTGCCAAATGCCTTTATGAAATTAATTTTACAGTTCAGAGTAAATAATAAAAAAAAGACTCAGAAATGCTGCAGTGAAAAATAATTCCTCCTCTACAGTGGGACTCAAAGTCAAATACATTTCACACACTGTTACTGAAGAAAGCACCAAGACTTAATGAAACAGAGACCACAGAATGAATTGTTTATCTCCTCCCATGATGCTGAGGGGAAACTTCATATTCTGATCTCTGTGCAAATCCCTTCCTTCTCTGTATAAAAAAAAAAAAAAAAAAAAAAAAAAACTAAGCAGAAAAAGAAAAGAAAAGAAAACTACTGCGGGGTTGTCAACCAGATTATCTGTAGGATGTCTCTCAGAGCTGGTAGATCCTGATGGAAACTGGCATGATCAGAAGTCAGTACCATTCACATTGGGATATACATGGAATATTTTAAAACCAACATGAGCAGATGAAATAGAAGCATTAAATATTTTTATCTATATCCCAAAAGGATATATCCCTTATATCCCAAAAGGAGCACAGTTTTATATGTGCAAAACTGTTTAAGCTGGTTTGAATAATTAAAAAGCTTCAGGACACCTATGCCCCCTCATATCAGAAGGGGCCACCAATATCTGACTATGGATGTTTTGCTTTATTTAGAAATCAGTAGCTTGATTTTCTTATTTAAACCAATATATTTTCACTTAACTATTATCATAAAACTTTACCAGTCTGAACAGATCTTGTAAATATTTGTGTATAGAACAAACACTTTTCATGTCACTGCAGCCACTGGAAATGTATTCTGTGGCGTCCTAGAAGCATTATTGGTAGGTTCTAAAGTTTTTCTAGATTCTCCTGTCAATTGTAAGTAGTTATATATTCTGTGCAGGGGATGAATGTTCTTGAAATTTGTGTAAATACTTCTGCAAAGGTACTGAAGCTATAATGTCAAAACAGTTTTGTGGAACTGTGATTTTTTTTCTTTTTTTGTATTATACACCTTATAGAACTCATTTTGCTGGCTGAGAGAGTATAGAATAATATGTATCAAGCCATTTTTGTCAAAAAAAAAGCTATTTGAAAGTATTTTTTGGTTTTCCTTAACATGTATCCACTGTAAACATTATCATGTGCAAGCTCAGAGCTTGGACAGATTTTTTTTTTTTTTTTTTTTTTTGTATTTGTAAATTGGTTTAAATACATGGCATCTTATATAGGTTTTCAACTGTATTATATAAGCATTATGTGCAGGTGTGATATTTTCTTCACTACTTTTTCTATCTTAATATAGTGTGGAATTTTATTGTATTATTCTTCCATTCTTAATACTGTATCATGTTCCTCCTCAGAAATTGCTCACTTCCTTAAATTGTCTTTTTTACCCCCAGTATGAAATGTATCCATTTATAACTGCCTATTGCCTGTTCTATCAGCATCCAAAAATATAGAAAGTCTCCCAACCACCATTTCTACTGTGTCCTTAGGATGTGCAGTAAAAATATAGACCTAACAGATTATATTATAGAATGGCTTTATTTACTTTGGTGACTGTTTATAGTTTTTAAGTAAAATGCTGAACATTAAAAAATTAGTTTCTATACTGATGAAGTATATTCCAGACATAGTCAAGAGTTCAGATTTGCTGAAATTTCAAAACAGGTGATTGGTGATTTGATATTTCTCTCATGGCACTGAAACATCTTGTTTCTGTAACATCTCATCCACTCTGAAACATCTTGAAAATATTTTTGCTTTGTTTTCTGAAATGATATCTTTGAAAAATGTCATGGATACAATTATTACAGCTTTCAGTATGTTCCCAAAAATGCTTTAAATTACTTCCAATATGTGTGTGCGCGCTCATTCGCTTCAGTCATGTCTGACTCTTTGCAACCCTATGAACTGTAGACTGTCCAACTCCTCTGTTCATGGAATTTTCCTGACAAGAATACTGGAGTGGGTTGCCATGCCCTTCTTCATGGGATATTCTCAACCCAGGGATCAAACCCACATCTCTTTCATCTCCTGCATTGGCAGACATATTCTTTACCACTGAGCCACCATGGAATCCCCTACTTAAAGTATATGGAATTATTGAAATGGAAGAAAATTAATTTAATAATTATGTATTGTTTGTTAATGTTCATTGGTTGAGTTATAAGAGCATTTTGCAATTTAAGTATTGCTAACCCCAATTCAAGTCCTTCTTGAAATAAAGGAAATTTTTGCCCAATAGTCAATAATAAATTATAAGTAGTCAGTGTGATTTTCAGTTCCTAAACGGATACGCTGCATCAAAGTGTGTTATATTAGGAGCTTCAGGAAAAGAAAAATTTTATAGGTGACCTAGCAGGATAAACAAATGAAAATTTGTGTTAAAATTGAAACTTCTCATTAGAAAAATCATTAATAATTTTACATAGTTTCTAGCATGAATCCATATTCAGAAGATTTTAATTTTAATGGAGAACATTATTTAAACTGACTCCCAAACTCTGGAATACAAATTTAAATAGATTATTTTTTTTTTAGTGGGGGAGGAGATAATGCAATGGCTAGTCTTTGTAGGAAAGAAGAAACTTTACACTACATGTTGGATGAGTTAGTGCAGGGGCTCAGTGGACCAGCTGGTTGGGCACCAGCTAGTAATGGGTTCCATACTCAGGCATGGTTGGGCCTTGTATTTGTGTGGCCAGAACCAGATGATAACATGGTTATCTTCTTCACAGGTGAAGCCCTATTCCCTTGTTGGTGATGGAGGGGACTAAATTAGGGTCTTTCTTGGTACCTGAAACTGCCTTTGGGGCAAGCATAATATAGGGTTCCAGCCCCTTGTCTGCAGACAGCACGCTTTCCCTCTCCAGCCCAGTTGCCTTCTCATTATCAGTAGAAACACCACCTCCCACACCATGGAGACATCACTGGGACCTTGGGCCCTCATGACCTGTGCTGTCAGTGTTTCAGCTCTGCAGAGTAAACCTGACACCATCTTGCTCCCTATGTGAGCACGCATGCTGTCACTGCAGTCTGTATCTGACTCTGCGTGACCCTATGGACTACAGCCTGCCATGTTTCTCTGTCCATGGGATTCTATAGGCATGAATACTAGCGTGAGTCGCCATGCCCTCCTCCAGGGAATCTTCCCCACCCAGGGGTTGAACCCGTGTCTCTTACATCTCCTGCATTAGCAGGTGGGTTCTTTACCACTAGCGACACCTAGAATGCCCCATCATGCCTGCTACAAACACCAAATAACAGTATATTTCCATATTGTTTAATTTATGAAATACTTGATTTTAACATTTATAATATTAACATTACACAAAATATAGGGACTTTAATTTGAAAAAATAAAACATAATTTTGAAAAACATATGCATCTTTCCCAAAATCAAACCATTTCTTCCAAATATATGAAACAATGAGATTTGGATATACATAGATAAGAAAAATGCTTCTGAAAGCCAACTCAGTGATTGTATTATGTCTAGGGAAAACTGGATATGTAAATCTATGTTTTCAACTTTAAAACTACATACAGAGAACTATTTTGTGATAAAATTTTAGCACCTAAACTTCATGACAATATGAATATAAAATGCACAATGGATTTTTAAGACAATTTGAATAAACGATGTAGATAGTCTTGTTGTTTTTTTAATATAGACTGAACGATGAAATAATATTTTTAATTAGTTAAAGTACATTAAGAATAAATTTCATCTTTTCTTTTTGTTTTTTGATATGGCTACTAAAAATGTTAAATAACATATGGATTTTTACAGCTTAGTTTGAATAAAGAATGTAGATAATCTCATTGTTGTTTATATAGACTGAATGCTGAAATAATATTTTTAATCTATTATGTAAAACACATTTAAAAATGTAATTTCAGCTTTTCTCTTTACATTCCATTGTGGCTACTAAAAATGTTTAAATAATGCAATATCATCTCACACTGGTCAGAATGGCCATCATCAAAAAGTCTACAAACAATAAATGCAGAGGGTGTGGATTAAAGGTAACACTTTTGTACTGTTGGTGGGAAAGTAAGCAGCCACTATGGAAGATGTTATGGAGATTCCTTAAAAAACTAAGAATAAATGACCCAGGAATCCCACTTCTAGGCATTTACCCTGAGGAACCCACAGTTTTGTCATTGAGCATCTTTTCATGTGTTTGTTAGCCATCTGTATGTCTTTCTTGGAGGAATGTCTGTTTAGGTATTTTTCCCACTTTTTCATTGGGTTCTTTGTTTTTCTGGTATTGAGTTGTATCAGCTGCTTGTATATTTTGGAAGTTAATCCTTTGTCAGTTGTTTCATTTGCTATTATTTTCTCCCATTCTGAGGGTTGTCTTTTCACCTTGCTTATAGTTTCCTTTGCTGTGCAAAAGCTTTTAAGTTTAATCAGGTCCCACTCGTTTACTTTTGTTTTTATTTCCATTAATCTAGGAGGTGGGTCTTAGAGAATCTTGCATTGATCTATGTAATCAAGTGTTCTGTCTATGTTTTCCTCTAAGAGTTTTGCTGTTTATGGTCTTACACTTAGGTCATTAATCCATTTTGAGTTTATCTTTATGTATGGTGTTAGGAAGTGTTCTAATTTCATACCTTTATGTGTAGTTGTCCAGTTGTCCCAGCACCATTTATTGAAGAGACTGTCTTTGCCCCATTGTATATTCTTGCCTCCTTTGTCAAAAATAAGGTGCATAGGTTTATTTCTGGGCTTTCTATCTTGTTCCATTGATCTATATTTCTGTTTTTGTGCCAGTACCATACTATCTTGATGACTATAGCTTTGTAGCATAACCTGATGTCAGAGAGTTTGATTCCTCCTGCTACATTTTTCTGTCTCAAATCTACTTTGGCTATACAGGATCATAAGGCTTCCATATAAATTGTGAAATGTTTTGCTCTATGAAAAATGTCATTGATAATTTGATAGGGATCAAACTGAATCTGTAGATTCTGTTTGGTAGTATAGTCTTTATCACAATATTGATTCTTCCTATCCAGGAACATAGAGTATCTCTCCATCTGTTTATGTTATCTTTGTTTTCTTTCATTAGTGTCTTCTAATTTTTTTGTGTAGTTTTTTTGTCTCCTTAGGTACATTTATTCCTAGATAATTAATTGTCCTTATTGCAATGGTGAATGGGATTGATTCCTTAATTTCTCTTTCTGATTTTTCATTGTTAGCATATAGAAATGCAAGTGATTTCTGTGTATTATTTTGTATCCTGAAACTTTGCTAAATTCATTGATTAGCCCTAGTAATTTTCTGATACTATTTTTAGGGTTTTCTATGTACAGTATCATGTCATCAGCAAACAGTGAGAGATTAACTTCTTTTGTGATCTGAATTTCTTTTATTTCTTTGTCTTCTCTAATTGCTTTAGCTAGGACTTCCAGAGCTATGTTGAATAATAGTGGCAAAGGTGAACAGCATTGTCTTCTTTCTGATATTAGAAGGAATGCTTTCAGTTTTTCACCTTTGAGAATAATATTTGTTGTGGGCTTATATGCAGCCTTTACTATGTTGACGTAGGTTCCTCCTATGCCCATTTTTGAACAGTTTTAATCATAAATGGATACTGAATTTTGTCAAATGATTTTTTCATCTATTTAGATTATCAGATTGTTTTTAATCTTTCAATTTGTTAATATGGTGTATTACATTGATTCATTGCATATATTGAAGAATCCTTGCATCCCTGCAATAAACCCAACTTGATCATGGTATATAAGCTTTGTGATGTGTTGATAAGTTTTTGCTAAAATTTTGTTGAAGATTTTTGCATCTATGTTCATCAGTGATATTGGCCTAGAGTTTCCTTTTTGTGTGTTGTCTCTGTCTGGTTTCGATATCAAAGAGATGGTGGCCTTGTAGAATGAGTTTGGAAGTGTTCCTTCCTCTGCAATTTTTTGAAAGCATTTTAGAAGGATAGGCATTAACTTTTCTCTAAATGTTTGATAGAATTCTCCTGTGAAGTCACCTGGTCCTGGGCTTTTGTTTTTAGGTAGATATTTGATCACAGCTTCAATTTCAGTGTTTGTAATTGGATTGTTAATAATTTTTATTTCCTCATGGTTCAGTCTTGGAAAATTGAACTTTTCTAAGAATCTGTGCATTTCTTCCAGGTTATCCATTTTATTGCCCTATAGTTGTATATAATAGTCTCTTATGGTCCTTTGTATTTCTGTGTTGTCTGTTGCAACCTCTCCTTTTTCATTTCTAATTTTGTTGATTTGATATTTCTGTCTTTTTTCTTGATGAGTCTGGGTAAAGGATTGTTAATTTTGTTTATCTTCTCCAAGAGCCAGTTTTCAGTTTTGTTAATCTTTACTATTGTTTCTTTCATTTTTTTCCCATTTATTTCTGCTCGAATCTTTATGACTTCTTTCTTTCTACTAATTTGGGGATTTTTGATTGATCTTTTTCCAGTCGTTTTAGGTGTAAAGTTAGATTGTCTATTCAATGTTTTTCTTATTTCTTGAGGTAGAATTGTACTGCTCTAAACCTCCCTCTTAGAACTGCTTTTGCTGCATCCCATAGGTTTTGAGTTGTCATGTTTTCATTGTCATTTGTCTAGAATTTTGTTCATTCCCCTCTTGATTTCTTCAATAACCTGTTTAATATTTAGAAACATGTTTAATCTCCATGTGCTTCTGTTTCTTACAGTTTTCTTCTTGTAACTGATAGCTAATCTCATAGCGTTATGTGCAGACTGCAACATGAGAAATGCTGGGCTGGATGAAGCACAAGCTGGAATCAAGATTGCCAGGAGAAATATCAATAACCTCAGATATACAGATGACACCAACCTTGTAACAGAAAGCGAAGAAGAACTAGAGTCTCTTGATGAAAGTGAAAGGAGTGAAAATATTGGCTTAAAACTCAACATACAGAAAACTAAGGTCATGGCATCCAGTCCGATCACTTCATGGCAAATAGATGGGGAAACAGGAAACAGTGACAGACTTTATCTTTTGGGGCTTCAAAATCACTGCACATGGTGACTATAGCCATGAAATTAAGAGACACTTCCTCCTTGGAAGAAAATTTTTCACCAAACTAGACAGCATACTCAAAAGTAGAGACATTACTTTGCCAAAAAAGGTCTGTCTAGTTAAAGCTATGGTTTCTCCAGTAGTCATATATGGATGCAAGAGTTGGACTATAAAGAAAACTAAGGGGGGAAAAAAAAGAAAGAAAGAAAACTAAGGGCCAAAAAAAAAAGTTGCATTTGAACTGTGGTGTTGAAGAAGACTCTTGGGAGTCCCTTGGAAAGTAAGGTGATCCAACCAGTCCATCCTAAAGGAAATCAGTCCTAAATATTCATTGGAAGGACTGATGATGAAGCTGAAACTCCCAATACTTTGGCCACTTGATGTGAAGACTTTACTCATTGGAAAAGACCCTGATGCTGGGAAAGATTGAAGTTGAGAGGAGAAGGGGACGACAGAGAATGGGATGGTTGGATGGCATCAATGGACGTGAGTTTGAATAAACTCTGGGAGTTGGTGATGGACAGGGAGGCCTGGCATGCTGCCGTCCATGGGGCCACAAAGAGTCGGACATGACAGAGCGACTGAACTGAACTGAACTCATAGTGTTGTCATCAGAAAAGATGTTCACTATGATTTCAATTTTCTTAAATTTACTGAGGTTTGATTTCTGACCCAAGATGTGATCTATGCTGGGGAATGTTCCTTGTGCACTTAGAAAGAAGGTGTATTCTGCATTTGGATGGGATGTCCTGAAAATATCAGTGAAATCCATCTCATCTAATGTATCATTTAAGACTTGTGTCTCCTTATTAATTTTCTGTTTTGATTATCTGCTCACTGTTGTGAGTGGGATGTTAAAATTTCCTACTATTATTGTGTTGCTGTCAATTTCTTTTTTATTTTATGTCTGTTAGTGCTTCCCTCATGTATTGAGGAGCTCCTATTTTGGGTCCATAGATATTTAAAATTTTTATGTCTTCCTCTTGGATTGATCTCCTGATCAATATGTAGTGTCCTTCACTATCTCTTATAATATTTTCTTTTAAGGTCTATTTTGTCTGATATGAGGATTACTACTCCAACTTTCTTTTGCTTCCCATTTGCATAGAATGCAATTTACCATCTTCTCACTTTCAGTCTATATGTGACTTTAGGTCTCAAGTGGGTTTCTTGTAGACAGCATATATATGGGCCTCCTTTATGTATCCTTTCAGCCAGTCTGTGTCTCTTGGTTGGAGCATTTAATTCATTTACATTGAAAGTAATTATTGATACATATGTTCCTTTTACCATTTTCTTAATTGTTTGGTGTTGATTTTGTAAATCTTTTTTCTTCACTTATATTTCTTAACTATATAAGTCCCTTTAACATTTGTTGTTAAACTGGTTTGTTGATACTAAATTCTCTTAACTTCCACTTGTTTGGAAAGCTTTTTATTTCTCCTCTGATTTTGAATGAGATCCTTGCTGGGTATAGCAACCTTGGTTGTAGATTTTTCCCTTTCAGTACTTTAAATATATCCTGCCATTCCCTTCTGGCCTGCAGAGTTTCTGATGAAAGATCAACTGTTAAGCAAATGGGATTTCTCTTGTATATTACTTGTTGCTTTTCTCTTGCTGTTTTTAATATTCTTTGTTTTTAGTCTTTGTTAGTCTGATAATATGTCTTGAAGTGTTTCTCCTTTTTTTATCCTGTATGGGACTCTTTGTGCCTCTTGGAATTGATTGACTATTTTCTTTTCCATGTTGGGGAACTTTTCAACTATAATCTCCAAAAATTTTCTCATACCCTTTCTTTTTCTCTTCTTCTTCTGGGACCCTTATAATTTGAATATTGGTACATTTGATATTGTCCTAGAGGTCTCTGAGACTATCCTCAGTTCTTTTCATTCTCTTTACTTTATCCTGCTATTCAGCAGTTATTTCCACCATTTTTCTTCCAGCTCACTGATTTGTTCTGCTCGTTCATATATTCTGCTATTGATTCCTTCTAAAGCACTTTTAATTTCAAAAATTGTGTTGTTTCTCTCTGTATGTTTATTCTTTAATTCTTCTAGGTCTTTGTTAATTGATTCTTGCATTTTCTCCATTTTGTTTTCAAGGCTTTTGATCATCTTTACTATCATTATTCTGAATTCTTTTTTAGGTAGCTTGCCTATTTCCTCTTCATTTATTTGGACTTCTGTGTTTCTAGTTTATTCCTTCATTTGTGTAGTATTTTCCTTCCTTTTCATTATTTTATTTTAATATTTATTTTTATTTATTTTAGCTCCTTGTATTTGAGGTCTCCTTTTTCCAGGCTTCAAGGTTGAATTCTTTCTTCCTTTTTTGTTTCTGCCATCCTAAGGTTGGTCCAGTTGTTTGTGTAAGCTTTGTATAGGGTGAGATTTGTGCAGAGTTTTTGTTTGTTTGTTTGTTTCTCCTCTGATGGTCAAGGCTGAGTGAGGTGGTAATTCTGTCAGTTGATGGTTGGGTTGGTATTTTTGCTTTGTTTGTTGTTGAGATGAAGCATCATGCACAGGGTGCTACTGGTGGTTGGGTGCTGCTGGGTCTTGTACTCAAGTGGTTTCCTTTGTGTGAGTTCTCACTAATCTATACTCCCTAGAATTAGTTCCCTGGTAGTCTAGGGTGTTGGAGTCAGTGCTCCCACTCCAAAGGCTCAGAGCTTGATATCTGGTCAGGAATGAAGAATCCACAAGTGGTTTGTTATGGCACTAATTGAGATTAAAACAAATGCACAAAAATGAGAAACCAAAGAGGAACCCCAGACAAACAGCAGTTACAAAATCAGGCACACATATACATATAGATGCATAAACAAAGTCAAAACAATCCAACTAAAATAAGATACAGTAGATTGACTCGGGAAACAAAGGAAATCAAAAATTATATTTATCAGTTAAAAACAAAACTAACTGAAACACAAACTGGAAAACAAAACTAAAGCAAGATGCCAAGTGGTGAATTAAGTAATGAAAACAAAATGAGCAAACATATTGAGAGGAAATGAAAGAAAGAAAGAATAGATATGCAAAATTAAATAGAGGCAGTTGAAGATGATTTATACACATTAAAATTAACTACAAGGGGAAAAGAACAACAGGAAAGGCAAACAAAGAATATAGAAAAATCATAATAGATTTCAAAAAATTAAAGTTATAAAAAAAAGAGAGAGAGAAAAAAAATAAAAAAGGAAAGCTCCACAGAACTGCAAAATCCCAATGTAGAGGCAGAGGTTTACAACAAGAATAAAAAGTGTGACTGAATATACAGATATACATATATATCCATAAACAAAATCAAAACAGCCCAATGAAAATAAAGTAGAATAGATTCACCCAGGAATCGACTAGGAATAGATTCACAAAGGGAACCAAAAATTATACCTACCAGTTAAGAACAAATCTAAACAAAGCACAAACTGGAAAACAATACTAAAGCAAGCTACCATTTGGGAAATAAAGAAATGAAAATAAAATTAACAAATACGTTGAGAGGAAAGGAAAGAAAGAAAAAAAGAAAGAATAGATATGCATAGTTAAATAGAGGTAGAGAAAGAAGATTTATATACATTAAAGATTAACTGCAGGGGAAAAGAACAGTATGGAAAGCAAACAAAAGTAAAATGTAGTAAAAATAATAATAGGTTTAAAATCTTAAAAAAAAAAAAAAAAAGAGAGAGAGAGAGAGGAAGAAAACTCCACAGAACTCCAAAAGCCCAGTGAAGAGGCAGAGGCTTATAGCAATAAAAAAAAGTGACTGAGGAGAAAAAAAGAAAAAAAAAGCTCAAAATCTTAATTAGATTTCATAGTGCCAATAAAATCAACAACTAAAACAGAGGAGGGGGGGAAGAAAAAAGAAAAAAAAAAAATCCAAGAAGAATCTACAAGCAAAACATAAGAATAATACATGTTTTACATGAGTCACTGCTGTCAGAGCCCTTTCCCTCACTGGGAGTCACAGTCCACCTCAAATCCCTAGGATGCCTTCCAACAATGTGGTGACCTCCGGACCTGCTGTGAGGACAGCTCAGATTCTAATCTGGTCCTACTCTTGTGTTCTTGCCTCCAATGTCCAAAGCTATCCGAACTAGTGTGTTTTCTTTTCTGGGAACTCTCAGTGTCCTTTTATATATTCCATAGACACAGAGTCTGCCTAGTTGAACATGTGGATTAAATCTGCAGCTTGTACAGCTGGTGGGAAAGTTTGGGGTCTTTTTCCTTAGCCATACCGCCCCTGGGCTTCAGCTGTGGTTTTGTTTCAACCTCTACATGTGGGTCGTCCTTTGGGGTTTGCTCCTGAGGCTGCCCAGGAGGACTTGGGTTTGTCCCTGTGAAGGCTAGTTGTGGAGGCTGTGCAGCTGTTTTGGTTGCAAGAGTTCTGGTAGCAACAGGTAATCAGGGGAGTTGGTGGCTAGGGCAGTAGAAAATATAGTGCTCTAGAAGGGTATGGCAACCAGTATTGGCCAATAGGCTCCAGTGTTCTTGCCTGGAGAACCTCCCTGCCAGAGAAGCCTGGCAGGCCACAGTCTACATGGTCACAAAGAGCTGGACATGATCAAAGCAACCCTGTGCACGTAGATGCAGGACTTATTTTTTCTCCCCCTGTGGTAGCTCTGCCCCAGTGAGAGTTGAGTGTGAAGGTGGAGCAACTGATGGCTTGTGGGGACCCTGGTGGTGCTGAGTGTGCAGGGGCAGAGACTGCCTCTGCTGCAGGAGTTATGTCCCTATCAGACTCTTTTTTTTTTTTTTTTTTTTTTTGAGCCTCTTGTGACTGATAATCAGAAGGCTTCTTTGGCCAGTCTTTCTCTGCAGTTCTGCTCATTCCAGCACATAGAGGGGCCCCCCTGGCTGGGGTCTACTCTGTAGATCAGCACATCAGGCACTTAAAGGGGCATTCTGAGTGGGGTCCTACTCTGTAGCTTGGTGAATCAGTCACTGAAAGGAGCACCTTGTCTGATTCTCATTCCATTTAGGCTACCACAGATAAGTTATTTCAATCTTAGCCTTAAAAGTTTCTCCTTTGACTCAGACAGTTGCCCCAGTGTGGGACTCTGACCCCTGCTTCAGTTCCCCCACCGGCCAAGGGCAGATCCAGTCCTACTAACACTTCTTTCTTCTCCCTAGTTTCTTCATCCTACCAAGTTTTTAGTGGTTCTATATTTATTTCCTGTCTGCTCTCAGCTGGTGTTCTGCATGCACTTCTGTGTCTGAAGGTGTATTCCTGATGTATCCATGGAGAGAGATGTACTTTATGTACACCTACTCCTCCCCCATCTTGCTCGTTTAGTATGACAATCTTTGTGTCCATCCATGATTTTCATGTTTAAGTATATATTCCACTGTATGTATGTACCACATCTTCTTTTTTCTTTATTCTTCTGTTTATGGGCATTTAGTTTGCTTCCAAAAATCTTTCAGAAAGCTAAGGTCATGGCATTTGGTCCCATAATTCCATGGCAAAAGATGGAGAAACAATGGAAACAGTGAGAGATTTTATTTTTTGGTGGGGGGGGGGAGTCTCCAAAATCACTGCAGATGGTGACTGCAGCCATGAAATTAAAAGACGTTTGCTCCTTGTAAGAAAAACTTTGACCAACCTAGATAGCATATTAAAAAGCAGACACATTACTTTGCCAGCAAGTGTCCATCTAGTCAAAGCTGTGGTTTTCCAGTAGTCATGTATGGATGTGAGAGTTGGACTATAAAGAAAGCTGAGTGCCAAAGAATTGATGCTTTTGAACTGTGGTATTGGAGAAGACTGTTGAGAGTCCTTTGGACTGCAAGGAGATCCAACCAGTCCATCCTAAAGGAAACCAGTTCTGAATATTCATTGGAAGGACTGATTGGATCTGAAGTATCCACTTTGGCCACCTGGTGGGAAGAACTGACTCATTGGAAAAGACCCTGCTGCTGGGAAAGATTGAAGGCAGGGGAAGAAGGGAATGACAGAATGCACTGGTTGAATGGCATCACTGACTCAATGGACATGAGTTTGAGTAAATTCTGGGAGTTGGCAATGGACAGGGAAGCCTGGTGTGCTGCAGTCCATAGGGTCACAAAGAGTCCGACACGACTGAGTGACTGAGCTGAACTGAACTGAACTGAACTGAAGCTTGGTTCTATACCCTAGCTATTGTAAATTGTACTGCAATGAATGTTGAGGTGAATGTATATTTTTGGAATTATGATTTTCTTTTGATATATACCTGGGAGAGGGATTGCAGGATCATACAGTAGCTCTATTTTTAGTTTGCTAAGGAAATTCCAGATAACCATTATTGTGTGATCATTCATCTAGAGCCAGACATCCCAGAGTATGAAGTCAAGCTGGCCTTAAGAAGCATTACTGCAAACAGAGTTAGTGGAGGTGGTGTAATTCCAGCTGAGCTATTTAAAATCCTAAAAGATGATGCTGTTAAATTGCTGCAGTCAATGTGTCAGTAAATTTGGAAAACTCAGCATTATCCACAGGACTACAAAATGTCAGTTTTCTTTCCAATCTCAAAGAAGGGCAGTGCCAAAGAATGTTCAAATTGTCATACAGTTGTGATCATTTCACATTCTAGCAAGATAATGTTCAAAATTCTTCAAGAGAGGCTTCAACAGTATATGAACACAGAACCTCCAGATGTGTAAACTGGATTTAGAAAATCCAGTGGAACCAGAGTTCAAATTGCCAACCTTTGTTGATTCATAGAGAAAGCAAGGGAATTCCACAAGAACATCTACTTTTTCTTCATTAACATGCAAAAGACTTTGTCTGGATTATAAAAACTGTGGAAAATTCTTTAAAAGATGGGGATACCAGACCATCTTATTTGTCTCCTGAGAAACCTGTATGCATGTCAAGAAGCAACAGTTAGAACTTGTCATGGAAGAACAGACTGGTTTCCAAACTGAGAAAGGAATATGTCAAGGCTGTGTATTGTCACCCTGTTTATTTAATCTTTATGCAGAGTACATCATGATAGATACCAGACTAGATGAATCACATGCTGGAATCAAGATTTCTGAGAAAAATATCAACAACCTCAGATAATATCACTCTGAAGGCAGAAAGTGAAGAGGAACTAAAGAGCCTCTTGAAGAAGGTGAAAGAGGAGAGTGAAAAAGTTGGCTTAAAACTCAACATTCAAAAAACTAAGATCATGGCAACTGGTCCCATCACTTCATGGCAAATAGATGGGGAAACAGTGGACACAGTGATAGATTTCATTTTCTCGTACTCCAAAATCACTGTGGTTGGTGACTGAAGCCATGGAATTAAATAATGCTTGCTCCTTGGACGAAAAGCTATGACAAACCTAAACAGCATATTAAAAAGTAAAGCACATGAAAAAACTTTGCTGATAAAGGTCCATATAATGAAAGCTATGGTTTTTCTAGTAGTCATGTGTGGTCATGAGAGTTGGGACATAAAGAAGGCTGAGTGCCGAGGAATTGATGCTTTCGAACTATGGTGGTGGGGAAGATTCTTGAGAGTCCCTTGGACTACAAGGAAATCAAACCAGTCAATCCTAAAGGAAATCAACCTGAATATTCATTAGAAGGAGTGATACTGAAGCTGAAGATCCAATATTTTGGCCACCTGGTGGGAATAGCTGACTCATTGGACAAGATCCTGATGCTGGGAAAGATTGAGGGCTGGAAAACCAGGGGTCGACAGAGCATGAGATGGTTGGATGGCATCATTGACTCAAAGGACATGAATTTGAGTATACTCTGGGAGATAGTGAAAGGGAATCCTGGTGTGCTGCAGTCCAAGGGCTTGCAAGTAATCGTACAGTACTTAGTGACTAAACAACAAAAACAAAAGCAAAAAAAAAAAAAAAAGGAATTTCCATACTGCTCTCCTTAGTGGCTGTACCAATTTAAATTCCCACCAGCAGTGCAAGAGGGTTTTCTTTTTTCCTCATCTTCTCCATCATTTATTGTTTGTATATCTTTTTGATAATGGCCATTCTGACTAGTGTAAGATGATAACTCACCAATTATTTATTCTCTAATTAGTCTTGAGCATCGTTTGATGCATCTTCTGGCCATCTGTTAGTCTCCTTTGGAGAAATGTCTATTTAGATCTGCCACTGATTTTCTTCCTTTCTTTTTATTTTTTTCTTTTGAGTTGAATGACAGTTTATATGTTTTGGAGATTAACCTCATCAATTGTTTACTTAACAATATTTTCTCCCACTCTGAGTGCTACTTTTCATTTTTTTTTTTTTTTATGGTTTCATTGCTGACCAAAAGCTTTTAAGTTTAATTAGATCCTATTTGCTTATTTTTGTTTTAATTTTATTGCTTTAGGAAGAGGATCAAGAAAGATCTTGCTGCAATTGTTGTCAGAGAGTTCTATCTATGCTTTTCTCTAAGAATTTTATAGGATTTGACCTTCAATTAATTCATTTTGAATTTACTTTTGTGGATGGTGTTAGTATTCTAATTTATTCTTCAACATATAGCTGTCTACTTTCCCAGCACTTCGTATTGAAGAGACTGACTTTTATCTCTTGTATAGTCTTGTCTCCTCCATTGTTATAGATTAGGTGACCATAGCTCTGATGGTGTATCTCTGGTATTCCTATCCTGGTCCACTGATACATATTTCTGTTTCTGTGCCAGCATCATACTGCTTTGATCATTGTAGCTTTGTACCATAGTCTGGAGTTAGGGAGTCTGATTCCTCCACTTTTCTTTTTCTTTCTCAAGATTGCTTTGGTTACACAGGGTCTTTTGTGTTTCCATACAGATGGTAAAAAAAAAAAAAAAAAAAAAAAAAATGCTCTAATTCTGTGGAAAGTGACATTGGAAATTTGATAGGAATTAGATTGAGTAATCTGTAGATTACTTTGTGCAATATTGTCATTTTGACAATATTGTTTCTTCCAAACAAAGAACAAGGTACATATCTCCATCTGTTTGTATCAGCTTTGATGTCTTTATTATCTTATAATTTTCTGTGTGCACGTCTTTTGCCTCCTGTGGTTAGTTTTTTCCTAGATAATTTATTGTTTTTGATGTGATGGCAAAAGGGATAGTTTCCTTGATTTCTCTTTCTGATTTTTCATTATTAGTATACAGGAATGCAAGAGATTTCTCTGCATTGATTTTGTATCCTGCCACTTTATCAAATTAATTCATGAGCTCTGTTAACTTTCTGGTAGCATCTTTAGGATTTTCTAAGTTACATGTTACATACACACAGTGGCAGTTTTACTTCTTTTCCAATTGGAATTTCTTTTATTCCTTTTTCCTTCCTGATTGCCTTGGCTAGGACTTTCAATCTGTCTTTCAAAAAGTGGCAAAAGTAGACATACTTTTCTTCCTGATCTTAGAAGAAAAGCTTTCACTTTTTCTCTATTAAGGATGATATTAGCTGCTGGTTTGTAATATATGTCCTTTATTCTGCTCAGGTAGGTTATTCTATGCCCACATTCTAGGGAGTTTATTTCTTTTTTAATCAGAAATGAATGTCAAATATTCTTTAAAACATTTTCTGAATTTATTGAGATGATCAAATGACTCTTTTATCCTTCAATTTTTTAATGTGGTATAACACATTGATTGATTAGCATATATTGAAGAAACCTTTAATCCCTGGGATAAATCCCAATTGATCATGATGTATGATCCTATAATATACTGTTGTGTTATGTTTACTAGTATTCTGTTGAACATTTGTGTGTGTGTGTGTTCATTAGTGATATTGGCCTATACTTAATGATGCTGTGAAAGTGCTGTACTCAATATGCCAGCAAATTTGGAAAACTCAGCAGTGGCCACAGGACTGGAAAAGGTCAGTTTTCATTCCAATCCCAAAGAAAGGCAATTCCAAAGAATGCTCAAACTACTGTACAATTGCACTCATCTCACATGCTAGTAAAATAATGCTCAAAATTCTCCAAGCCAGGATTTAGCAATATGTGAATTGTGAACTTATAGATGGTCAAGCTGTTTTCAGAAAGGCAAAAGAACCAGAGATCAAATTGTCAACATCCGCTGGATCATTGAAAATGCAAGAGAGTTCCAGAAAAACATCTATTTCTGCTTTATTGACTATGCCAAAGTCTTTGACTGTGTGGAACAAAATAAACTGTGCAAAATTCTGAAAGAGATGGAAATACCAGAACACCTGACCTGCCTCTTGAGAAACCTGTATGCAGGTCAGGAAGCAACAGCTAGAACTGAACATGGAACAACAGACTGGCTCCAAATAGAACAAGGAGTACGTCAAGGCTGTATATTGTCACCCTGTTTGTTTAACTTATATGCAGAGTACATCATGAGAAATGCTGGGCTGGAAGAAGCACAAGCTGGAATCAAGATTGCCAGGAGAAATATCAAAAATCTCAGATATGCAGATGACAGCACCCTTATGACAGAAAGTGAAGAGGAACTAAAATGCCTCTTGATGAAAGTGAAAGAGGAGAGTGAAAAAGTTGGCTTAAAGCTCAACATTCAGAAAACTAAGATTATGGCATCTGGTTCCATCACTTCATGACAAATAGATGGGGAAACAGTGGCAACAGTGTCAGACTTTTTTTTTTGGGGGGGGGTGGGGGCTCCAAAATCACTGCAGATGGTGATTGCAGCCATGAAATTAAAAGATGCTTACTCCTTGGAAGGAAAGTTATGACCAACCTAGACAGCATATTAAAAAGCAGAGACATTACTTTGCCAACAAAGGTTTACTTATTTTTGGTATATATTTTGGAAGCTTTCATCCTCTTTCTCTCTCTCTTTCTCTCTCTTGATTTTATGTTAAATGACTAAGTGGGGAAATTGAGATCTACCTTTTCCACTGCCTAATGGGAGCGTCAAAGTTTTTAATTATACATATCAGCATATCTTGTTAGTTGATGTTATTATATTTTATTGAAATATATATATATATTTTAAAACATTGTGTTAGTTTCTACTTTACAATGGAGAGAATAAGTCTATATGCATTCTTATATCCCCTCTCTATTGGGCCCCCCACTCCTCCTCCATCCCACTCATCTAGGTTATCAGAGAGCACAGAGCTTAGATTCTTGTGCTTTATAGAAACTTCCCAGTAGCCATATATTTTACACATGGTAGTGTATATATACGGAGAAGGCAATGGCAACTCACTCCAGTACTCTTGCCTGGAATATCCCATGGGTGGGACCTGGTGCAGATCTGGTAGGCTGCAGTCCATGGGTTGCGAAGACACGACTGAGCGACTTCACTTTCACTTTTCACTTTCATGCATTGGAGAAGGAAATGGCAACCCACTCCAGTGTTCTTGCTTGGAGAATCCCAGGGATGGAGGAGCCTGGTGGGCTGCCGTCTATGGGGTCACACAGAGTCAGCCACACCTGAAGTGACTTAGTAGTAGTAGCAGCTTATCTGATGTTGGGAAAGATTGAAGGCAGGTGAAGAAGAGAACCAAGGTTGAAATGGTTGAATGGTATCACCAACTCAAAGGACTTGAGTTTGAGCAAGCTCCAGGAGATGGTGAAGAACAGGGAAGACGGGTTTCCTGCCGCCCATGGGTTGTTTCCTTGTTCTGGCTATTGTAAATAGTGCAATTAACATTGAGGGTACAGGTCTTTTTTTTTTTTAATTATGATTTTCTCAGGATAAATGCCCTATAGTGGAATTGTTGGGTTGTACGGTAACTTGTTTAGTTTACTAAGGGATCTCCATGATGTTCTCCACAGTAGCTGTATCAATTTACATTCCTTTCAAAAGTTCAAGAGGGTCACCTTTTCACCACACCCTTGTCAGCATTTATTGCTGGCAGATTTTTTCTTGGTGGCTATTAGGAGCGGTATCATGTGACACTTCATTTCTTTTTTAATTTGCACTGTCTAATAATTAGTGATATTGAGCATCTTACATGCATTTTTTGGCTATCTGTATATTTTCTCTGGAAAGATGTTTATTTAGTTCTCCCATCCATTTATTGATTGAGTTGTTTGTTTTTTGAGAGTTCCATGAGCTGTTTGTATATTATGAATATTAATTCCTTGTCCATTGCTCTACTTGTAAATACCTTCTCCTACTCTATGGATTTTCCTTTTCATTTTTTATGGTTTCCTTTGCTGTACAAGACCTTTTAAATTTAGTTAGTTAGCATTTGTTTATTTTTGTTTTTATTTTCATTATTCAGAAATACATCAAAATATCTTGCTGTGGTTTATGTAGAAGAGTGTTTTTCCTATGTTTGCCTCTAAGAGTTTTATAGTGTTTGGTCTTACATTTAATCCTTTATTCCATTTTGAGTTTACTTTTGTGTGTCATGTTGGATAGTGCTCTAATTTCATTCTTTTACATGTAGTTGTCCAGATTTCTCAGCACCACTTATTGAAGAGTCTGTCTTTTCTCCTTTGTACATTCTTGTTCATTTGCATGGCTTGAGTGACCATAGGCATGTATGTGGGTTTATCTCTAGGCTTTCCATCCTATACCATTGTTCTATAATTCTGTTTTTGAACCATTGCCATACTGTCTTGATTACTGTAGCTTTATAGTGATTATGCACCTGGTACAATCTTTTCATTCCCCCCTCCTTAAACCTCTTTAAAGGATTATTGGTTTTAGGGTATACAAGCACTGATATAAAAGAATAAAGTAGCCTTGATCCTGCACTCAACCAAGACTCAACTCACTTTCTTTTCTTCATGGATGCCGCTCATCTGAAGGGAACTCCTGGACTCCACTGGGGCTGGACCCTGGCAGTTAATATGGTATATCCCATTGATTGATCAGCTTACATTGAAGAAGCCTTGCATTCCGTGATTAAATCTATCTTGATTATGATCCTTTTAATGTGTTGTTGGATTGTATGTGCTATTTGGTGTTTTTTGTTTTGTTGTTGAGGGTTTTTGCATCCATGTTTATCAGTGATGTGGGTCTGTAATTTTTTTATTTTTTTTTTTAATATATTAGTTTTGATATCAGGGTGATGATGGTCTTGTAGAAGTAACTTGGTAGTGTTACTCCCTCTGCAATGTTTTGGAAGAGTTAGAATGATAGGTATTAGCTCTTCTCTAATATTTGACAGGATGTTTGATAGGGCTTCCCTGGCAGTTCAGGGGTTGGAATCCACCTGCAAATTCAGGGACATGAGTTTGATCTGGTCCAGAAAGATTCCACAGGCCATGGGGTAACTAAGCCCATATACGACAACTGCTGAGCTTCTTTTCCAGAGCCCATGAACTACAACTGTGAGCCCGTGAACCACAACTACTGAAGCCTCTGTGCAGTAGAGCCAATGCTTTACAAATGAGAAGCCACCACAATAAGAAACCTGCATATCCCAACTAGAGAGTAGCCCCCCTTCACTGCAACTAGAGAAAGTGATGGCTTAGAGTGTTCAGTGCCAAGTTTGTGGTCTCTGAAAGGGAAGATTTAACTCTGGGACCAAAGACACAGTCTCAGTCATGCAGATCTTTGTGCAGCAAAGATTTTTATTTAAAGTCAAAGACAAAGAAAGTTTCTGACATAGACATCAGAAAGGGGTAGAAAGAGTACCTGCCTCACTAGTTTAAGCAGAGCATTATATACTTTTCAACTGGCTGCTGAGAATAGATAAAAAGAATACTGCAAGGCTGTACAAGGCTGTAAAAGTTTTACACTGAAGTTATCTCAAGATGTATGCCTTGGAAAAGGGTTCACAAAGAGTTGGACACAACTGAGTGACTCAACAACAACAACAACCTAACAGAAGGAAAAGGTAGGCAAGGTTTACATAAGAAAACAAAATTATATACTGTGAGCCAGAGAATTTCTGTTCAATGAGCATTACACGTAGTTTTGATTTTGTAGAAAACCTTGTCATGTGAGCTATGAAATTATTCTGTTAGCAGGCTCTGTAAATATGGCTGCTAATGCCTTTCTACTGGTATCTTCATATTAGATAAATCAAGACATTGCTCTGGTTATCATTACTTGTTTTAATTCTAGTTATAATACTCAGCAACTATAAATATAAATTTATTTATTCCATCCCCAAATCATTAACATAGGTATGATTCAAATTTTGTTATTTTCATAAATATTGAAAGAAAGAGCTAAAATTCATTTCGATGGCATTTTTGGAATAAGGATTAAGCATCAGATATTTTAGTTTTTAAGATATTATTTCTACTAACCTAATATTTGTTCTGATCTTTTATTCGATCCTCAACTGCCACCTCTTCACTGACCATTATCTGCTGTATTTATCTAGATTAAATTATGTAAATAATGGTCAAAATATACTAACAAATTGAATATCTAGTACATCTTTCAACCATACATGATACATTTCATAAATCTTTCTTAGAAAATGGTAGCATACCTAGGATTGTATTTTTGCTTACACAATTAACCCTGAAATACAGGGTTGATTTCACATAATATTTCTGGAAATAATTGTATTGTTCTCCATCTATACAGAAATATGAGAGACAATATGTATCTTTTCTGAAAGTTGGAGTCTCTAATGCAGAGTAACACTTTTGAAGGCATAAGCAACACTGTATTCATAAAACCAGCATTTCTGTTGTTGTTCGGTCATTAACTTGTGTCTGACTCTTATTCACCACCAATTCTTCCTGAGATTTTTTAATTGCCACTGAGGCTTCACACTTTTGCATATTTGAAGCTATTTCTAGTTGAGTTTTTCTTTAAAATAAAGAAAAAATGCTTGTGCATCAAACATTTTAATAATGTCAAACACCAAGATTAGCATTTTGATATGCAATATTGAATAAGACTCACTTGACTGCTCATAATAGTCTCATGGCCAATGCACACTGAATGTGTGAGATTGGGGGTGGTGTAGATGATAATGAAACAAATAATTTCAATGCATAAAATGTCACTACTGGTGTTATAAGTGGGCAGGTGCACATTCACAGAGAGACACACTTATGACTGAGAATAGCCATAGAAGTCTTCCTGACTTAGTAACACAGATAGAATGTTTTCATGACTTATAAAAAAATAATTATTTTCTGATTTATAGAATTGTTTTCATTGATAATACCTTTGGATCTAATTATAATGCCATTCAACATAATTTGAACACATTAACAGTGTTACCTGAGTGAAATTTTCCTTTTAGTTTTAGCATTTAAAAATTCTGAAAAAAATACTGTCAGTTTCTGAATTAATAATAGCAATCAAAACATCATTTACTCTATAGCGCATAAGAATTTTAGGAAGCAAAGCAACCATGTCTTTATATTTATATCCTGAAGTTGTCAAAATAACCATTTATGTGATTGTCTCTCATTTTCAAATAAAATCAATAATTAGAAAATGCAATTTACAAAAATACAAGACTATATTAACAAGTTTAAGTCTTGTATCTGTTAAAAGGACTTAAAATGAATGAAGCCAGAGGGCTTGTTTGCAATGAGAGTGTCAATTCCACCAATTATCAAGTGTCAAAGTTAGTTTCTTTTATATTCTCTGAGGCACATATTTTAAAAGCATTATCATATATTTAAATCTGCACACCCTGGAAATAACAGAATTACAAAGAGCTAACATCTTTACTATGGATAGACTTGAAGAATGACTTTTTTAAAATGTCTCATGGAGACTAGAAAATTCTCAAGCTAATGATGTCAAATATATTTTAAAAGTATTATCTGTTGATGTGTTCAAAGAGCACATTTGCATATTATAGTCAATCAAAAGCTTATATATAAATAAGCTATTACACGTGTCAGTAAAAAAATTCTGTTAGTCTTCTTCTTGGCTATCAAATATAATACTAACATCAACGACAATAGAAAATTTTCTGAAAGTAATATTCCCTTTTTAGGCTTCTTAAGATAAAACAGAAGGTAGGATTACTTGATATTTACATATATTTAATTGTAGTTTAAATTCCTCATTAAGATTTTTAAATTTTGGAAAGATTAGTGCTATAAGATTAGTGTTTATTTTTTTAAAAAAATAGGAAAATGTAAGTATAATTTGCTTAAGAAAAAGTGGTTTGTGAAATACTCTGTGTAGAAATAGTGTTCTAAAGACAAACTATGCAAATTAAAGAAAAAATATTTACTTTGGATTGGAGGATAATTGCTGTATAATGTTATGTTGTTTTCTGCCATGCATGAGTATGAATCAGCCATAAGTGTACATATGAACTGAACTGACCTGATACATATGTTCCTTTCCCCTTGAACCTCCCTCTCACATCACATGCCATCCCACTACTCTAGGTTGTCATGGAGCACCAGGTTGAGCTCCCTGTGTTGTATAGCAATTTCCCATTAGCTATCTGTTTTACATACAATAATGATATCTATTCAAGAAAACTGGAGATATGAAGAGAATATTTCATGCAAAGATGGGCACTAATAAAGGACAGAAACAGCAAGGACATAACAGAAGCAGAAAAGATTAAGAAGAGGTGGCAAGAATACACAGAAAAACTGTACAGAAAGGTCTTAATGACTTGGATAACCAGGATGGTGGGGTCACTCTCCTAGAGCCAAGCATTCTGGAGTGTGAAGTTAGGTGACCCTTAGGAAGCATTACTGTGAACAAAGCTAGGGGAGGTGATGTGATTTGAGCTGAGTTATTTCATCTCCTAAAAGATGATCCTCTTAGAGTGCTATACTTAATATGCTAGCAAATTTGGTCACAGGGCTGGAGAAGGTCAGTTTTCATTCCAGTCTCAAAGAAAGGCAATGCCAAAGAAGGCTAAAATTACCATACAATTGCACTAATTTCACATGCTAGCAAGGTAATGCTCAATATTTTTCAAGATAGGCTTCAACAGATCTTGAAACAAGAACTTCCAGATGTACAAGCTGGAAAGGCAGAGGAACCAGATATCAAATTGCCAACATAAACTGGATAATAGAAAAACCAAAGGAATTTTTTAAAAAAAAATCTACTTCAGTGAGTCTGCAAATGCCTTTGACAGTGTGGATCAAAAGAAACTGGAAAATTCTTAAAGAGATGGGAATATCAGATCACCTTACCCATCTTCTGAGAAACCTATATGTAGGACAAGATGCAACAGAGAGAACCGGACATGGAAAAATGGACTAGTTCAAAATTGAGAAAGGAGTACTTCAAAGCTTTATATTGTCACCCTGCTTATTTAATTTATATGCAGAGTGTATCATGCAAAATGTTGGCTGATTCACAGGCTGGAATCAAGATTGTCAGGAGAAATATCAACTTCAGATATGCAGATGATATCACTGTGGGGAGAGAACAAATTAGCCAAGAAGGCATGTTCAGGCTATCTCACCCCATATTTTGTAAATAATGATTGTGCAACAGCTGAGATCATTTATAGCAATGCGCATGTGCATCATGAGGCATTCACTTTGTTATGGGTTTTGTGTGTGATACACCTATATGAGCTCCACCTAAAAAGCAGTGGCATTTTACTGCTGCATCAAAGGTGTATCTTTTGGGTCAGCCATGAGAGTGGGGATTACAGTCTGTCTGTTGTTATGACTGCTGCATTAGCCAGGAGAGAATAAAAGGGTCTCTAGTTTCTATGGCTACTCCAGTTTCCTTCAAACCTCTTAGCTCACACATTGCCTACCCTGGGCTCAGCAAACAGTGCAAACAGTGATAAGCGATAAGTGAAGTTCCTCAGTCATGTCTGACTCTTCGCGATACCATGGACTATAGCCTACCAGGTTCCTCCGTCCATGGAATTTTCCAGGCAAGAGTACTGGTGTGGGTTGCCATTTCCTTCTACAGGGGATCCTCCCGACCCAGGGATCGAACCCAGGTCTTCCACATTGCAAGCAGACACTTTACCATCTGAGCCACCAGGGAAGCAGATACAGTGAGACAATTGATGTCATGAACAGGATTAACAGCAATACAACCACTTCAATAACAGAAATCGAAGAGGAACTAAAGAGCCTCTTGATGAAGATGAAAGAGGAGGTGAAAAAACTGACTTAAAACTCAACATTCAAAAAATTAATGTTACAGCATCCAGTCCCATCACTTTATGACAAATAGATAGTTTTTCCTATCACTGGAAACAGTGATAGATTTTATTTTCTTGGGCTCCAAAATCACTGTGGACAGTGACTGAAGCCAGGGAGGAAAAGCTATGACAAACCTAGACAATGCATTTAAAAAGCAAAGACATTACTTTGCTGACAAAGGTCCACATAGTCAAAGCCATGGTTTTCCAGTAGTCCTGTATGAACGTGAGAGTTTGACCATAAAGAAAGCTGAGCACTGAAGAACTGATGCTTTCATACTGTGGTGCTGGAGAAGACTCCTGAGTCATTTGGAGTTGAAACCACTCAATCCTAAAGAAATAACCCCTGAATATTCATTGGAAGGATTGATGCTGACGCTGAAGCTCAAATATTCTGGCTCCCTTATGTGAAGAGCAAACTTATTGGAAACGTCAATGTTGCTGGGAAAGATTGAGGCAAGAGGAGAAGGGGGTGACTGAGGATAGATGATTGGATGATTACCACTGACTCAATCAACATGGATTTGAGCAAACTCTAGGAGATTGTGAAAGACAGGGAAGCCAGTGTTGCAGTTCATAGGGTCTGAAAGTGTCAGACAGGACTTAGTGACTAAACAACAATATGTACATTTCAAATGCTACTCTCTCAATTCATCTCACCCTCACCTGACCCCATTGTGTTCATAAGTCTGTTCTCTATGTCTGAGTTCTTATTTCTGTCCTTCAAATAGGTTCATCAGTACCATTTTTCTAGATTCCATATGTGTGTGTGTGTGTATATATATACACATATAGTTGTTGTTGTTTAGTCACTAAGTTGTGTCGAACTCTGCAGCCCACAGTCTGCAGCCCACCAGGCTCCTTTCTCCACGGGATTTTACAGGCAAGAATAGTGGAGTGGATTGCCATTTCCTTCTCCATATACTTGTGTTAATATACAATTATTTGTTTTTCTCTTACTTTCTTCATTCTGTAGAAGAGGCTCTAGGTTCATCCACCTCTCTAGATCTAACTCAGATTCACTCCTATTTATGGCTAGTAACATTCCATTGTATATATGTACTACTACTTTTTTATCCATTCATCTATTGAAGGACATCTACGTTGCTTCCATGTTCTGGCTATTGTAAATAGTGCTGCAATGAACACTGGGGTGCATATGTATTTTTCAATTATGTTTTTGTCAGGGTATGTGCCCAGTAGTGGGATTGTTGGTCATGTGGTTTTATTTCTAGTTTTTAAAGAAATCTCCATACTACTCTCCATAGTGATTTTATAAGTTTGCATTCCCATCAATGATGCAAGAGGGTTCCCTTTTCTCCACATCCTCTCCAGCTTTTATTGTTTGTAAATTTTTTGATAACATCTATTCTGACTAGTGTGAGGTGATACCTCATTGAGGCTTTGATTTGCATTTCTCTAATAATAAGTGATATTGAGCACTTGGGTTTATTCGTCATCTGTGTGTCTCTGAAGAAATGTCTGTTTAGGTCTTCTGCCCACTTTGTGATTTGGCTGTTTTTGTGGTGTTGAGTTGCATAAGCTGCTTATATATTTAGGAGATTAATACTTTGTCAGTTGCATCATTTGCAATTATTTTTTTCCCATTCTGAAGGCTGTCTGCCGGGGTCCAGCCTCGGCAGGATCCAGGGGATACCCTCAGGATGAACAGCGTTGGTGAGAGAGAGAGAGAGAGAGAGAAGACATGTGAGACCAGCCTTGATAGGGCCAAGTCTGCGAGGGAGAGAGAGAGAGAGAGAGAGAGAGAGAGAGAGAATGACCAGACGGGGGTGTTTGCAGGGTCTGGCAGAGTCTGGCAATGCTTTATCTTTTACCGTGGCTTTTAGACCCTAATTAGTACATTTCTAAGGGGAAGATAGCTTAACATTACATCAGCTTGTTCTTCATGAAACCAGGGTGTTTTCGGCATACTTCTTTGTTTATAAGGGTCTTGTACATTATCTTCTGGCCTTGGGGCCTATTGACATTTTATGACCTAGGTGAATGCAAAGCTGTTTTCGGTAATCTATTCTTTAATGAACCCAAAGGTCAGTCCTTTTGCAGAAGTTATCAGTTAAATTTATCTAAAAGGTTTACCACATAAAGACTCTGCACTTCCAGTGAGGCAGCCCCTGTTTAGCATTCCTGGTTAAAATTAACAATTTTAAACTCTTATTTTTCTAAATCTTGAGCTATAAACACTTTTAGAATAATATTTTTATGTTCTCTAATAGGGCTTCCTCACCCCCGAAGGGCTCTGTGCCTATTAGGGCCTTTATGTGATCAGGTTCTTTATGCTGTTTTACGATTAGGGTATTATAAGCAATCATGCACATTAGTACCAAGGGCATAAACGCATTTGCCAAACAAACTAAAATACCAGCAAAGGAGTTTAAATTAAAACACTCCTTTCACCCTGGATAATCTCATAAAATACCACCCCCCAGGAAACTTGTTGATTAAAGTTCTAAATTGATTCTTATTTGGAAAGAGATTGGGGAAGGCGTTCTGCCTGTGTCACAGAAATTAGGGAGTAGTCTATTGAAGCAAGCATCAGAAAGACAGATAACATCTTTAAGGTGAGCACCGGGGGCAACTTTTCGGAATCCCTGAAAACCTGATCCACCTTGCCCGTCAGGTTTTCTCTCTCATGAACTTGTCCTGGGTGGGATCTCATGTGCCAGCTCCCGGCAGCTGTCTTTTCATTGTGTTTATGATTTCCTTTGCTGTGCAAAAGTTTAATTAGGTCCCATTGTTTATTTTGTTTTTATTTCCATTATTCAAATGGGTGAGTCAAAGTGAATCTTACTGTGATTTATGTCAAAGTGTATCTGCCTATATTTTCCTCTAAGCGTTTTATAGTTTCTGATCTTATGTTTAGGTCCTTAATCCATTTGGAGTTTATCTTCCTATATGGTGTTAGGAAGTGTTCTAATTTCATTTTTTACATGTAACAATCCAGTTTCCCCAGCACCTCTCATTGAAGAGACTTTTCTTCATTGTATATTCTTGTCTCCTTTGTGTGGGTTTATCTCTGGGCTTTCTATCTTGTTCCATTGTGCTATATTTCTGTTTTTTGTGCCAGTACCATACAGTCTTGATGACTGTAACCTGAGGTATAGTCTGAAATCAGAAATGTTGATACCTCCAGCTCCATTCTTCTCTCTCGAAATTGCTTTGGTTATTTGGGGTCTTTTATGTTTCTATACAAATTACTAAGTTTTTGTTCTAATTCTGTAAAAAAAAAAAAAAGTGCCATCAGTTATTTGATAGCGGTGGCACTAAATCTGTAGATTGCTTTGGGTAGTATAGTCATTTTTATAATATTCATTTTTATGATTCAAGAACATGGTATATCTCTCCATCTGTTTGTGTTCTTTGATTTCTCTCATCAGTGTCTTAAGCAGTTTTCTGTATTTAGCTCCTCTGTCTCCTTAGGTAGGTTTATTCCTAGGTAATTTATTCTTTTTGTGGCAGTGGGATGGATTCCTTAATTTCTTTCTGATTTTTCATTTTTAGTGTATAGGAATGTAAGGGATATCTGTGTATTGATTTTATATACTGGAACATTACTAAACTCACTGTTTAGCTCTAGTAATTTTCTGATAATATCTTTAGGATTTTCTATGTACATTATCATGTCATCTGCAAATAGTGAAAGGAGAAAATGTACACTTTAATGAGATTGTATAACACTTCCCTTGGGTTAATTTTTAACATTCCACAATCCTGTAATATGTATTGTGAGGGTCATTTTAAAATAAAGAGCTACTTTATTGTCACCTTTCACTCTAAGTGTGTAACTATTTAAGGATACACACCAAGAAAATCTTTAAGAAAAGCAATGAAATATAAACTATTTGACTTTTAAAATAATTTTCCAAGTCAGTCAGTCTATATTTTCCAGATGAGCAAATGAATAAAAGTTAACAATCATTAGTCTTTCTTGAAAAATTAGGAGAAATTTACTATAAATAAGTAAATAAGCAAAACTTCAGGAGTACAAGATTGAATACTTACAATTTAATTTAAAATTATCATGCCTTATTGACTTGTGTGTCTGTTTCAAAAGTGAAGTGACTCTTTCAGGACCAAAGATTTTTACTGAATAGTCACAAAGGAATTCTTTCCAAATTGCAAATGTTTTCAAGATCAGATTTACTAAGACTGGAATTGTATTAGGTCAGCATAAAGAACGATTATATTCAGCTCTTGTGGTCCACAGACATAGGATACAGAGAGTCAGTTACAGGACTTGAGAATTTGTGGATTTTGATACTGGTAACAGGTCTTGAAGCCAATCCTCTAAGGTGATAACTGTATTTGTAACCTAGCAATAGGAATTTCAGTGTGAGCATCAAGAATTTGGACTCTGGATTTAGTCTAATAGAATTTTACCCTTGCTCTAATATGTTTTAGCATTTTAAGATTTCTGTGTGTCACTTTTATCTTCTGCAAAATCAGGATTAAAGAATAGTAACTACTTAATCGAAAATTGTAAGGACTAAATGACTGTGTATATGTAAAATGCCTAACAAGTTGCTTGATGCTTGCTATTTTTTAATACATAACATTTAAAATAATCAATTATAAGGAAAGAAGACATAAAAAGAATTAGAAATCTTAAATTTTAAAACAATTATAATTTTATTAATCATATATTTCCATTAAACATGTAATAATATTCCAGTTTTTCAGCTTTTCCTGAGTACTAAATAATGTTAGCATAAACATGCTAGCAATCATTAATAGCTTTCATAAAGCACATATATATTTAAAATATTTTACAGGGAGTAGGCTTAATAATACAAGATTTTCAGTGCAGCTGCTACTAGGAGAAACTGCAAAACTATAATCACCTTGAATTTGATATCTCAAATATTCACATGTTCAAGTTTTAATAATTCTCAAGAGAAAATAAGTTTATTAAAGAACATTTTATAAAATGGCTTGGGAAATAAATGAATGCACATATTTTGTGAAGCAAAAATGCAACTGTGGTTTTCAGTTTTTGCTCTTTTTCTAATTTAATGCATCTTTTTTCATGCAATATTTAAACATTATTATGTCCCCTAAGCAAATGCTAATACTGTAGTGAGTTCTAGTAGAATTTCTATGTTCTTTAACTAAATGATCTTTCCAGATAAGATTAGATAATCAAAATAAATTGATAATTATAATCACTTTTATAAATCTTTATACACTGATCTCACAATCAAGACAGACATAGTATTTCAAATCATGTAGAAAGTGACTAATAGCCTAGGGCTAGTATACTTGAATTCTCTTTACCTCATCCATAATTATCCATCTTCTGAATTTTGAAGACTTTCTGACTACAGAAAAACTCTAATCACAAAATTAGTTACTCCTGGGGCAATAAGGATTTGACTACACACTTTGGTGTTCAAATTAAAGGTTAAATTATGAATTCTTGTTATTTGAAGTGGAAACTTCACAAATATCAGTCAGAGATGGAAGATCAAGTTATTTATTGGTATAATGACTATAATATCTTAATTTCTCCCTATAGGGAACTATGTTTATATATCTATCTATGATTCATATTTCTTTTTCAATCTATACAACTATTCTCACATCTATAGAAATATTAATGCATGCCAAAACATTTATACAATTCTAATTAATTCTTAAAGCATCCTAAATAATAGATATTATTATGCCCACTTCATCCATAAAGAAAAAATTTTGAATATTCAATATGCCCAGACTTCATCAAGTCTCTACAGCAGATTTGCAATTCAAACCCAGTTATTTAAATTTCAGAGCCCTAACTCCTTCAACTAAGTCTACAGATACCACTAAATTAGACAGTATATTGATATTTTAAAATAAAGTGCATTCTTTTTTGGTAAACAATAATGCATCAATATGAGCACTTATATTTGGCAAACAACAATACATCAATATAAACACTTGTTCAGCTTACAGGTATGCTGGTCAGCAATTTTGGCAAAACTCCACTTGTTAGATTTTTATCAAGTCGCATGGGCTGATTCATATGGTTAATGAGGTTGACTATTGATTGATTTAGTTTGACATCAATTAGAGGGACTTTGGCTACTCAATTTGTCTAACTTATCCCTCATTTTTCAGTAGCTTAGCCCAGACAGAGGATAAGATGGTGAGATAGCATCACCTACTTAATGGACATAAGTTTGAAAAAACTCCAGGATAAAAGGAAGAACAAGGAAGCCTGGCATGCCGAAGCCCAAGGGTTGCAGAGATGGACATGAGTTAGTGACTGAACAGCAACAAGCCCAATAAGCCTTGGTTCTTCCCTGGTGGCTCAGATGGTAAAGAATCTGACTGCAAAGCTTGAAACCCGGGTTCAATCCCTGGATTGGAAAGGTCCCCTGGAGAAAGAAATGACAACCCACTCTAGTATTCTTGCCTGGAAAATCCCATGGACAGAGTGGGCTGACTGGCTATACTTCATGGGATCGCAAACACAAATAGAGAGATGAAAAAGCTTTCCAACTTTGCTATATTTTTTAAAGAACAGATTAGCCAAAATAATGGCTGGCCCCAGGATCAGAGTGGCAGTCCCTAGAAAGTTACATAATACAGGGAGGAGTAAAGAACAGGAGACAATAAAGTAGCAATTGTACCAAATTCAAATGTGGATGTTTAAAAAACTTATTACATTATGAGATCTCTCATTTTTCAAAAGCTTCTTGTAAATGTTTCCAGATGAACTACAAAATTGTTTTGGCAAGTTATAAACTCACAAAAGCTTATTGCATATAATTGAAGTTTATATTCTTTTTATGTACAAATTTATACCCTTTTATATTGATTTTTATTTTACATTAAATACTATAGTTGAAATGCCTATTTAATACATCTTTATTTTTTCTCTTTGTAATTTCTGTAATATTCTTCACAGAGATACAACACATTTTAAGTTCCTTTTTTCTTATTGTTACCAACAAAACTGTATTCCCTCTTATATGTTAGTATAATTATTTTGTTTTAAAAAGCTTTGTTTACTATCATAATTGACTGTTATGTTTTAGAAGTATCATTTCTTATTACTGAACGATCAAATCATTGGAATGGCTAATGTGGGAACTTCTACTAGGTTGAAAGAAGCCTGGGTGATAGATTAGAAAGGTAAGGACTACTAGCCTCTATACAAAATTACTTTGTTTTGATTCAGAACAAAATCCATGTTGAGAAATTCCTGGATGGCAAACTGAATCATCACAGTAGATCACACATGGAAATAAAAGAAACTTAATCCAATATTTGGCATTTGATATGATTAGAAACTCTGGCATAGATTTTAGATAATAGTAAAAATGATATACAATGTTATTAGACATGCATGCAAGTGTGCTAAGTCAATTCAATCATGTCTGACTCTTAGAGGCCCTATGGACTGTAACTTGCCAGGTTCCTCTCTCCATGGGATTTTCTAAGCAATAATGCTAGAGTGGGTTGATACGTCCACCTCCAGAGTATCTTCCTGACCAAGGGATCGAACCCACATCTCTTATGTTTCCTGCATTTGCGAGCAGGTTCTTTACCACTAGTGCCACCTGGGAAGCCCAATATTAGACATATACTATGTTAAAAGTCTTCTGACACATACCTACTGACTTAATTCTCATAATATCACCCGTGAATTTACTGACTTTCAAAGTGAGAAAAAGCTATAGCCCAGATAGGGCTATAGCCAAGATCACATTGTTACTAACAATTTGCCTTTGACCTTAGAATATGTGCCTTTTAGTTCCTTAGAAAAGTGACCCTTTCCAAGGAAAATGTATGTAACTACAGATACATAATTTTATAAACTGGTAAACAGCAAGTGATAACAGAGAAATTGAGTGAGATACAATAGTTTCCTATAGAGTATTCAATACTTCTTTTTCTCAGCTGTGTCCAACTCTTTGTGGCCCCATGGGCTGTACCCCACCAGGTTCTTCTGTCCATGGAATTTTCCAGGCAAGAATACTGGAACGAGTTACCATTTCCTGCTCCAGGGGATCTTCCTAACCCAGGGATTGAATCCAGGTCTCCTGCCTCTCCTGCATTGGCAGGTTGATTTTTTTTTTTTTTTTTTTTTTTTACCAATAGTGCCACCTAAATTATAAATTCTTTTTGATCTTGACAGCTGGTGAGCTTTTGGTTTCTGATTTTCTCTGTTAAATTCAAGTTTTTGTCAGTATTTTCTGCTGTAAACCACTGATCTTTCAATGCTTGTGGGGGTGGGGCATCTATATATATCTATATCTCTCTATATATATATTTCTATCTATCTATTATCTATCTAACCTGAGTTTCCCTAGAACACCACAAACTTTCATTATTACTTGACTTTTTAACTTTCTGGAATATCCTATCAGTAATTTTTATTTCTTGAAAACCTCTGTTATGAAAACCTCAGATCTATTAACATTGCTTCACTAAAACTTTCCCTTATTTTTTCAAGGAAGAATAAATTGATCATCTGTGATCCTATAACAGTTAAATCATATATTTTTGCTTACTATCTTATCCTTCAACTTCTATTTTCATTTCTCTGGTAGTTCCTTCTTTTCCTAGGTTCCTTATTAATTTTGTAAAGTACAAGTTTCTTTCCCTTGAGATCAAAATGAGTTAATGGAATCAGAGGAGTTTTTATTTCATTTTGTACTTGGCCAGAGTTAACTGGGGCTTCCCTGGTGACTCAGATGTTAAAGAATTTGCCTGAAATTAGGGAGAACTTGGTTCAGTCCCTGGGTTGGAAAGATCCCCTGGAAAAGGGAATGGCTACCCACTCCAGAATTATCACCTGGAGAATTCCATGGACAAAGAAACCTGGTGCGTTGCATACATGGGGTTGAAAAGAGTTGGACATGACTGAGTGACTAACACTTTCACTTTCCACTTACAGAATCAACTACCAAAAATAATGGGGATGCATACAATAAATTAACCATCATTTTGCACATCATTTTATTTATCATGTCAGGTTATTAAATTACATTCCTTAAAATTGTGTCAAGAAAACAATTTTACCATGTAACTGCTCTGCTGATTATGAATTTTGTATTCTAAAGAATCATTATTCACATAAATTATTTTTTGAAAATATAGACTTATGTTAAAATGCTAGAATGCTAGTTTTACCTCACATCACAGGAAATTTTTTCTACTCCCTTTGTCAATAGCTTTACCAGAAGAAATAGCAGATCCTGAACAACTCTCTTCTGTTTGGTAATTCTCAATTAGTTATCTTCTGAATGTGTAAAGAATAAATTTTCAAACAATATCAATGACTTTCAGATTTTTTTTCTATTGAACATATAATATGCTTATTAATTTCACATATTTAGCAGTTCCAGACATTTGCAGAAACAGAAACAAGGAATATATTAGCACACAGGCATCAATAATATTATGTTTATCTTATATATGAAGCCTTAGTTTCTAAGCTACTACCTAAATCAACATTAAAAAATGTTTCACTGATTTATATAGACCTTGATTTCAGTAAACTAGAAAATGGTTCTCAAAAGCAGCCAGCCATTTAACAGACCTAGAAGTACAGAAAAAAACCACCAAGAGATTTGCCAAAAAAACAGATGCTGTGCTTGGAAGAAAAGTTCCCTACTTGGCATCAGGAGCTTACAGTACCATCCAAATGATTCCTCCACACTTTGGAAGACAGTATTTTCAAACAACCTAAGCACACAAAAGCCCAGTTGAATAGCACTAAAGCTAAAATGTAATTAGTCTTTGAGGAATAGATTAAGGTGTAAAAAAAAAATGTACTTTAATTACTGTGCTGTATTTTTAAGCTTAGTTTTGAAAAATAGCAAATAACTTTTTACATGTGCTTTAAATGAAATTATGGTAGAGAAGTGATTCCCTAGAATCAATTAATACAACTGGTTCAGAGGAACCAAGTTTGTCTTAATACCAGTCTTCAAAGTACATAAAATTACTTCTTAAACCCATTAGTCTTGTAGGGTATGACAAAAACCAAATCAGAAGGATAGTTTTTCTAGGGAATTGATTCAAACAAGACTGAGTATCTGTTTTATATTTTTCATTGTTTTTATTTAAAGATATTTATTCCAAAAACTTGATAAAATCAGTGATAAAATCAGTTTACTATATTTTAAAGTAAGAAACTGGAAAACACAAGAGGAATGCAAACCACAAAGGAAAATATGGGCCTGAGCAGAAACATTAAGTGAAGTTTTTATTTATTTTGAATACAAAACCAGGGAATAGTTAATATTTAAGACTAAGTATTTTTTCTGAACTGTTACTAGTTATATTACTAGTAATATTGACACTTAAATTCTCATTCATTCAGTGTTGAGGTCTTTTGATAAATATTTTTATATTGTATATGCTTTTGGAATTCCTAATTTTAAAGAAATATTAATTTGGTTTTCCTAAAAATATTTACTAAATTAAGATATTCTAGTAAAACTTTAGATGAAAATTCTCTGTACTTATTTTTATAAATGCATGTCCACATATTTTTGACTTGAATTTAATAAAATATGATAAAGTGAGTAGAGTCAATGTTTGAAATTTGTTTCAAATTTTGTAATATACCTTCTGTATCTCCAAAAGTTTCATATATATATATATATACATATATATATATATAATTTTCTAATAATAGAAAAAGTGCATCCTTTCAGAATATAGTTGCCTGACATTTGATTACAAATTAATTAATTTCCTAGTACTGAAAAAATGTGGTTTATAGCAATTAGTTTTGGAGTCTTGTGAAAATGAGCATCCAAAGACTATTGAATTAACTTGTATCAATTCTTAGTGTGCTTTATTTTTCTTTATACATGATAATTATAAATGATTTTCATTTAGGGTACTTTCACTAATTGGGGTTGAGAGAGTCAATTCCTAGGTAGGTTGATAAGAAGTCCAGGGTTCCCAAGGAGGAGAAAGGGGTCTGGAACACTTGAGAAGGAGAAAAGGGTCTAGGGCTCTCAAGGAGAAGAGGACAAACATTCTTTTCTACATTGTTTTGTCTCAGTCAACATAACAGTGTGTCTTACTCGAGGACATGTTTCTCCTTAACAGGAACCTTTTGACTAATTCTGTCATCTTAATATGTATATTATAGGAGTGGATCTGGTAAGTTCTTTCTGTGGTTCATTCTAATCTTGTTAATTTAAGGTGTTTGTTGTGGGAGTGGGTCTGAAAAAGGTATATAAGATCTTGATTAGACTAGTTAGGGGGGCATTCTCCATCCCCCTTCTGATTATGTCAGAAGCTTTCTCTGTCCCTTTTCTTACTTTAATAAAACTGCTGCACAAAAGCTCTTGAGTGATCAAGCCTAGTCCCTGGTCCCAAAGCTAAATCTTCTTCTTCAGAGATAATGAATCTGACATTGTTCACTGTAAGCTATCAGGGTCAAGTTCCTATGGATATAGAATATCAAGGGAGCAAAGATGACATGTTCCCAGGATCAAGAAATTTTGACTAGTTTATCAATAGCTGACTTACTCAGCAGGTCAGTGGAGTCTGATGCTCATATATGAGCACATTCAGCAGTGAAGTCATCAGACCAAACAGTCCCAGCCAAGCATCAAAATAGAAAGCAGTTAAGAGCTTTGCACAGACACAGATATTAATGCTAAAAATTGTAGTCCAGACATTACCATCTGTGTTATTTATCTATGAAACATCTTCTCCTTGTGGATCAGCTGCTGGCCCTGTGGTGGGACATAAAGGAGAAGGAAGTATGGGCAAAGAATATGAGTTACATTAATTGTTTTTGATAAGCGTACTGCCAGATTTTAGTAATTTTATTTTCTATTTTATTAAATAATGAAGAATAAATTGAAAAAACATCCAGCTCTTTGAGACCCCATGGACTGTAACCCACCAGGCTCCTTTGTCCATAGAGTTCTCTACTTAAGAATACTGGATTGGGTAGCCAATTCCCTTCTCCAGCGGTTTATCCCAACCCAGAGATCAAACCCAGGTCTCCTGCATTGTAGGTAGATAATTGTACCATCTGAGCCATAAGGGAAGCCCATTGGAGAAGGTAATCCCATGGATCTTCTGGAGAAAGGCATGACTACCCATTCCAGTATTCTCACTTCCCTGATGGCTCAGAAGGGCTAAAGAATATGTCTGCAGGAGTGCAGGAGACCCAGGTTCAATCTCTGGGTTGGGAAGATCCCCTAGAGAAACGAATGGCTACCCTCTCCAATATTCTTACCTGGAGAGCTCAATGGACAGAGGAACCTTGTGGGCTACAGTGCATGGGGTTGCAAAGAGTCAGACATGACTGAGTGACTAACACAATAAGGAATAGAAGTATTTTGTAATTAAGGACTTCCATATTAAAGGCAAAACTCTGATTTAAAGAGAACATATAAACAAATAAAGTATGCATTTCTTACATGTTTATAATGTAGTCAGAGATATTTTAATTGCCACCAGCTTCCTAACATCAAGGAAGTTTTTAAAAAGACCACCATAGTTAAGAACTTGAAATATTTTCTACAAAATAAATAAATAAATATATATTTTTTTCCTTTTAGGTTAAAATTTTACAGTTTAAATTATTAATATATTTATATAACAACAGTTAACATGGTAGTATAAGGAGCAAATATATATATTTTTGACTAATATCATAATCTCTTTCTTTGTACTCAATTATTTTCTCAAATTCCACCGTGTCTTATAATGTCACTTTTCTTGGACTTAATGTTCCCTATCATTGGTAGAGTCATGATGACAAATCTCTCTTCAGTCAGATACCAGAGGAGGGGTGAGAATAAATAAATTTTCATTAGTGATTATTTCTTATGTTAAAGATTTACATGGGAGCAACTAATTTGTAATTACTGCAAGTTACAACTGTAGGGACATAAAATGGACAAGTATGCTAACAGGAATCTAAAGAAACATGTTTTCTTTCCCCTCCTAGCAATGATTATCTGCAAGGAAGTAAATTAATTTGGTTCATGTTTAAGGTGGCATTTTTTCAGCACTTAATTGTGAGTATTAGTAATGTTTGTCTACATTGTTCCCATGTGTGCTTATCATTCAGTCGTGTGCAACTCTTTGCAATCCTGTGGGCTGTAGCCTGCCAGTCTCCTCCTTCCATGGTGATTCTCAAGGCAATAATACTAGAGTGGGTTTCCATGCTCTCCTGCAGGTGGTTTCCCAACTGAGGGATCAAACTGAGGTCTCCCGCATTGCAGGAGGATTCTTTACCTTCTGAGCTATGAGGGAAGTCCACATTGTTTCCGTTCGTTACTATAAAAGAAAAACAATACATTGACATGAATCAGCCATATAGCTACACGTATTCCCCATCCCGATCCCCCCTCCCACCTCCCTCCCCACCCGACTCCTCAGGGTCCTCCCAGTGCACCAGGCCCGAGCACCTGACTCAAAAAAAAAAAAAAAAAAAACAGAAAGAAAAGAAAAGAAAAAAAAAAAAAAAAAGAAAGAAAAACAATAATACATCCAGATTAAATGTGAGAGAGGGGAATGTCGAAGTAAAATATTAAATTTTTATTCAGAACTTAACTATGCGGTACATGCTATCTCTAAGCACATTATATATGTAACTTACTGAATCATTCCAACAGCCCTGAGTGTTAAGTGTGTTATATTCTTTTCCTTTTAAAGAAAAGTAGACCTTGAGGTGTCAGGTAAAGTGGCAAAGGTAGTCTAAGGTAATCTAAGTGGCAGAACTTGAAGACAAACCTATGGAGAATGATTCCAAATTCTAAACTCCATCACAGTTATAGTCAGTTGTGAGTAGGTTAATGTTTAACAAACTTTTCAAGAAGCCAATTGAAGCCCTATGGCATCTAGAATTTCCTAATTATTGTGCTAACACTTCCACCATAGTGGATTTTAAGCTGCCATCAATATCATATGATTTGGGAAGAGGTGTACAATTAGCTCTGGAGAGTCAGTGCATGTGGGTTTTATAACATCCATGCAACATGGTTATTTAGTCTTTTTTGAAGCTCATCAACTGAATAGAACATACATTTACTATGAATTCTATTTTTAAAAGGGCTATAACCTTATAATTACATCAGTCCAGCAGCATTGAATTTCTTAATTTCTAAATTAAATAGTGAGACTTATTCTTTTAAAAAATTTGAAATCAAATAGTGTTTAAAATATTATTTTTTCATGCAAGTCTTTTTCACTTTCTTTAGCAATCCATTTTGCAACTGACTAAGCTGCCTGTAACATTCCTTTTACAGTTTGAGAGTTATGCACTTTATTGATTATAATTTAAATAAACTAAACCTAAAATACCCTCAGTGTATATGCCCATAGTGAGAATGCTGGGTCATGTGGCAGTTTTGTTTCTAGTTTTTTAAGGAATCCATACTGTTCTCCATAATGACAGTATCAAGTTACATTCCTACCAACAGTTGCAAGAGGGTTCTTTTTTCTCCTTACCTTCTCCAGCATTTATTTTTTATAGTTTTTATGATGGCTATTCTGGCTGATGTGAGATGATACCTCACTGTAGTTTTGATTTGGATTTCTCTAATAATGAGCAATGCTGAATATATCATGTGTTTGCTGACCATCTGTATGTCTTTTTTGGAGAAAAGTCTGTTTAGGTCTTTCGCCCATGCTTTGATTATGAGCTGCCTGTATATTTTGGAGATTAATCCTTTATCAGTAGTTTCATTTGCAATTATTTTCTCCCATTCTGATGGACTGTTGCTTAATCTTATTTATTGATTCCCATGTGTTTCCCATTAATGTTTCCCATTTTGCTCTTACTTCCATTACTCTAGGAAATGGGTCAAAGATGATCTTGCACATGTACCTTAGTGTTCATTGCAGCATTATATACAGCACTCAGGACATGTAAGCAATAGAGATGTCCACTGATGAATGAATGGATAAAGAAGTTGTGATATATATATATATATATATATATATATATACATACATATATATATGTATATATGTGTGTGTAGCAGAATATTGCTTAGTCAAAGAATGAATTAAAAATAAATATTATATATTAACACATATGTTTATGGAATCCAGGCAATGGTACTAATAAAAATATTTGCTGGGCAGAAATAGAGATGCAGACATAAAAAACAGACTTATAGATACAGCAGTGGGAAAGAGAAGGTGGCACAAATTGAGATAGTAGCATTGAAATATATACATTGCCATGTGGAAAATAAATAGCTAATGGGAAACTACTGCATAACACAGGGAGCTCAACTAGGTACCCTGTGACAATGTAGAGGATTGAGACATGTGTGAGGAAGGAGAGTTTCTAAAGGGGGAGGAGAAATGTATACTTATGGTTGATTCATATTGTTATATGGCAGAACCCAACACAACATTGTAAAGCAATTATCCTCCAATTAAAAATAGATTTAAAAAATCCTCAACCTATGATAATTATGTCACCACTGTCTCAGAGAATGAGATGGTGGGATGGCATCACTGACTCAATGAGCATGAGTTTGGGCAAACTATGAGAGATAGTTAAGGACAGGGAGGCCTGGGGTGCTACAGTCCATGGAGTCAGACACAACTGAGTGATTGAACAACAACAACAAGTGATAATTATATCCATATCACAAAGCAAACATTTCTAGGGAATGTCTGAGTATAATAAATATCACAGTGTATTGACTATTATGTATATTTTATTAGTGTCAATTATTAATTATACTAGTATGTGGGCTTCCCAGGTGGTTCATGGGATAAAGAATCCACCTGCAATGCAGGAGATACAAATTTCTGGGTGGGGAAGATCCCCTGGAGGTGAGCATGGTGACCCACTCCAGTATTCTTGCCTGGGGAATACATGAACATTTAAATTTTGATATGTATTATGGAGCTACTCACTGAAACATTTTTATCAGTTATACCAATCTGATTCTAGAGACTTGATTCCTAGATTCTGACCCAGGTTCTACCTTTTATTAGTTGAATTTGAAGCCTGCTTTCCACTATAAAATGTGATGATAATTGAGAAAACACTCATGGTTTATCTTTGAGCTTTAAGTATATCAAAAAAAATTATATTATCTAACACATGATAGAGGATTCCCTGGTAGCTCAGCTGGCATAGAATTCACCTGCAATGCAGGAGACCTTAGTTTGATTCCTAGGTCCCCTGGAGAATTCTTGGGCTACTCCAGTGGCTCAGATAGTAAAGTATCTACCTGCAAAGTGGGAGACCTGGGTTCAATCCCTGGGTTGGGAAGATCCTCTGGAGGAGGGCAACCCACTCCAGTATTCTTGCCTGGAGAATCCTCATGGACAGAAGAGCCCTGTGGGCTGTAGTCCATGGGGTCGCAAAGAGTCAGACACAACTGAGCAACTAAGCGCATCCCACAACACGCGATAAGTGTTGTTATGCTATATGAGTTATTTCTTACTGTGCTTTCTAAAAACAATCCTGAAAATCAGTGCTCTAATATGTGTATAATCCTGTATATGATAAGTTATCATTAAGCTGATAATTACTGCTACCAAGAACAATTATAAAAGCTTGACAAAGTACAAAAATATGTTTGGAGAAATTTAAAAGCTGCTCAGGAAATTGCATAGTCAAGATGAGCCTAAGGATATAAGATGACTGTATATAATAATTTAGGGTGTTAATAATAGGTGAAAATGATCTGTAACTGTAAAGCTTCTAAAAGGAAACTTAGGGGAAATGCTTACCGACATTGTTCTTGGCAATGATCTTCTCTTTTTTATATAACAACAAACGTACAGGCAAGAAAGGCAAATGAAAATAGTGGGATTGCATCAAGCTAACAATCTTTTGTACATCAAAAGAAGCAATAAAAACAATTAAAGACAACCTAGAGAGTGGGAGAAAATATTTGCAAACAATTTATCTTATAAGACTAATATCCAAAACATACAAGGAACTCATACAACTAAATAACAAAAAAGAACATCCAATTTAAAAAGGTAACTTAACATATCAGATAAAATAGACTTTCAAATAAAGGATGTGAAAAGAGACAAGGAAGGACACTACATAATGATCAAAGGATCAATCCAAGAAGAAGATATAACAATTATAAATATATATGCACCCAACACAGGAGCACCGCAATATTTACGGCAAACACTAACGAGTATGAAAGAGGAAATTAATAGTAACACAATAAGAGTGGGAGACTTTAATACCCCACTCACAACTATGGATAGATCAACTAAACAGAAAATCAACAAGGAAACACAAACCTTAAATGATACAATGGACCAGCTAGACCTAATTGATATCTATAGGACATTTCACCCCAAAACAATCAACTTCACCTTTTTCTCAAGTGCACACGGAACCTTCTCCAGAATAGATCACATCCTGGGCCATAAATCTGGTCTTGGAAAATTCAAAAAAATTGAAATTATTCCAGTCATCTTTTCTGACCACAGTGCAGTAAGATTAGATCTCAATTACAGGAAAAAAATTGTTAAAAATTCCAACATATGGAGGCTAAATAACACGCTTCTGAATAACCAACAAATCATAGAAGAAATAAAAAAAGAAATCAAAGTATGTATAGAAATAAACGAAAATGAAAACACAACAACCCAAAACCTATGGGACACTGTAAAAGCAGTGCTAAGGGGAAGGTTCATAGCATTACAGGCGCACATCAAGAAACAAGAAAAAAGCCAAATAAATAACCTAACTCTACACCTAAAGGAATTAGAGAAGGAAGAAATGAAGAACCCCAGGGTCAGCAGAAGAAAAGAAATCTTAAAAATTAGGGCAGAAATAAATGCAAAAGAAACTAAAGAGACCATAGCAAAAATGAATTAAAAATGAATGAAACAAATGAATTAAACAAAGCTAAAAGCTGGTTTTTTGAAAAAATAAACAAAATTGACAAACCACTAGCAAGACTCATTAAGAAACAAAGAGAGAAGAACCAAATTAACAAAATAAGAAATGAAAAGGGTGAGATCACAACAGACAACACTGAAATCCAAAGGATCATAAGAGACTACTACCAGCAGCTCTATGCCAATAAAATGGACAACTTGGATGAAATGGAAAATTCTTAGAAAAGTATAACTTTCCAAAACTGAACCAGGAAGAAATAGAAGATCTTAACAGAAACATCACAAGCAAGGAAATCGAAACTGTAATCAGAAATCTTCCAGCAAAGAAAAGCCCAGGACCAGATGGCTTCACAGCTGAATTCTACCAAAAATTTAGAGAAGAGCTAACACCTATCTTACTCAAACTCTTCCAGAAAATTGCAGAAGAAGGTAAACTTCCAAACTCATTCTATGAGGCCACCATCACCCTAATTCCAAAACCAGACAAAGATGCCACAAAAAAAGAAAACTACAGGCCAATATCACTGATGAACATAGATGCAAAAATCCTTAACAAAATTCTAGCAAACAGAATCCAACAACATATTAAAAAAATCATACACCATGACCAAGTGGGCTTTATCCCAGGAATGCAAGGATTCTTTAATATCCGCAAATCAATCAATGTAATACACCACATTAACAAATTGAAAGATAAAAACCATATGATTATCTCAATAGATGCAGAGAAAGCCTTTGGCAAAATTCAACACTCATTTATGATTAAAACTCTCCAGAAAGCAGGAATAGAAGGAACATACCTCAACATAATAAAAGCTATATATGACAAACCCACAGCAAGCATCACCCTCAATGGTGAAAAATTGAAAGCATTTCCTCTGAAATCAGGAACAAGACAAGGATGCCCACTTTCACCACTACTATTCAACATAGTGTTGGAAGTTTTGGCCACAGCAATCAGAGCAGAAAAAGACATAAAAGGAATCCAGATAGGAAAAGAAGAAGTGAAACTCTCGCTGTTTGCAGATGACATGATCCTCTACATAGAAAACCCTAAAGACTCTTCCAGAAAATTACTAGAGCTAATCAATGAATATAGTAAAGTTGCAGGATATAAAATTAACACACAGAAATCCCTTGCATTCCTATATACTAACAATGAGAAAACAGAAAGAGAAATTAAGGAAACAATACCATTCACCATTGCAACAAAAAGAATAAAATACTTAGGAGTATATCTACCTAAAGAAACCGAAGACCTATACATAGAAAACTATAAAACACTGATGAAAGAAATCAAAGAGGACACAAACAGATGGAGAAACATACCGTGTTCATGGATTGGAAGAATCAATATTGTCAAAATGGCTATTCTACCCAAAGCAATCTATAGATTCAATGCAATCCCTATCAAGCTACCAACGGTATTTTTCACAGAACTAGAACAAATAATTTCACAATTTGTATGGAAATACAAAAAACCTCGAATAGCCAAAGTAATCTTGAGAAAGAAGAATGGAACTGGAGGAGTCAACCTGCCTGACTTCAGACTCTACTACAAAGCCACAGTCATCAAGACAGTATGGTACTGGCACAAAGACAGAAATATAGATCAATGGAACAGAATAGAAAGCCCAGAGATCAATCCACGAACCTATGGACACCTTATCTTTGACAAAGGAGGAAATGATATACAATGGAAAAAAGACAATCTCTTTAACAAGTGGTGCTGGGAAAACTGGTCAACCACTTGTAAAAGAATGAAACTAGAACACTTCCTAACACCATACACAAAAATAAACTCAAAATGGATTAAAGATCTAAATGTAAGACCAGAAACTATAAAACTCCTAGAGGAGAACATAGGCAAAACACTCTCCGACATAAATCACAGCAAGATCTTCTATGACCCACCTCCCAGAATATTGGAAATAAAAGCAAAAATAAACAAATGGGACCTAATGAAAATTAAAAGCTTTTGCACAACAAAGGAAACTATAAGTAAGGTGAAAAGACAGCCCTCAGATTGGGAGAAAATAATAACAAATGAGGAAACAGACAAAGGATTAATCTCAAAAATATACAAGCAACTCCTGAAGCTCAATTCCAGAAAAATAAACGACCCAATCAAAAAATGGGCCAAAGAACTAAACAGACATTTCTCCAAAGAAGACATACAGATGGCTAACAAACACATGAAAAGATGCTCAACATCACTCATCATCAGAGAAATGCAAATCAAAACCACAATGAGGTACCATTACACGCCAGTCAGGATGGCTGCTATCCAAAAGTCTACAAGCAATAAATGCTGGAGAGGGTGTGGAGAAAAGGGAACCCTCTTACACTGTTGGTGGGAATGCAAACTAGTACAGCCACTATGGAAAACAGTGTGGAGATTTCTTAAAAAACTGGAAATAGAACTGCCATATGACCCAGCAATACCACTTCTGGGCATACACACTGAGGAATCCAGATCTGAAAGAGACACGTGCACCCCAATGTTCATCGCAGCACTGTTTATAATAGCCAGGACATGGAAGCAACCCAGATGCCCATCAGCAGATGAATGGATAAGGAAGCTGTGGTACATATACACCATGGAATATTATTCAGCCGTTAAAAAGAATTCATTTGAATCAGTTCTAATGAGATGGATGAAACTGGAGCCCATTATACAGAGTGAAGTAAGCCAGAAAGATAAAAAACATTACAGTATACTAACACATATATACGGAATTTAGATAGATGGTAGCGATAACCCTATATGCAAAACAGAAAAAGAGACACAGAAGTACAGAACAGACTTTTGAACTCTGGGGGAGAACGTGAGGGTGGGATGTTTTGAAAGAACAGCATGTATATTATCTATGGTGAAACAGACCACCAGCCCAGGTGGGATGCATGAGTCAAGTGCTCGGGCCTGGTGCACTGGGAGGACCCTGAGGAGTCGGGTGGAGAGGGAGGTGGGAGGGGGGATTGGGATGGGGAATACGTGTAACTATATGGCTGATTCATGTCAATGTATGACAAAACCCACTGAAATGTTGTGAAGTGATTGGCCTCCAACTAATAAAATAATATTAAAAAATAAATAAATAAAATAAAATAATAGGAAACATGAAAAAATAAATAAATAAATAAAATAAAAAGGTAACTTAAGAGACATTCTTCTAAAATGACATCCAGATGGCAAACAAGTATGTGGAAAAATACTCAAAATCACTAATTGATAGGGAAATACATTCAAAGCCATGAGATATCACCTCGTATTTATAAGAGTGACTGTTATTATAAAGACAAGAGATAACAAGTGTTGGGAAAGAGAGTAGATAGTTGATGGTAGATAGTAGCTGTTAAGAGAGTAGAGTAGATAATAAATGTTCTGACCATAAAAAACAAATTGTAATTATCTGATGTGAAGGTGTTATCTAAACTAATCATAGTGCAATATATAAATGTATCATATCAACATGCTGTACAATTTACACCTACATAATGTCAATTATATCTCAATAAACTGGAAAAACAATAGGAGAAATTTGAATATTAGGTATATGGGGATATCTGTACTGTGTTATCAATTTTTTTGTAAAATGTAAACAATTGTAAATTTGAAAATTCATTAAAAAGTAAGCAGGGAGAATTTAATAACATTTTTTGGAAAGAAAAAGTAAGTTGTTGAGGCAACTGGTGTTCAAAAAAGAAAAAACAACAACTACAGAGAGGAATGCACTGAGAGTCATGAGCAAACAACATTCTTATGTGAGTTGTGTGTGTGTGTGTGTGTTTTTTTCCTTAGTACATTTGCTGATTGTGTGTAAGGGGCAAAAATATGAAGAATTAAGTGAAGTGTCAGAGACCAATCCTTGCAGAGAAACAAGGTAAACTTTTGGGAGCTGCACAGAGCTAAAATGATAAGAAGATGGTAGATGGATAGATGGACAGTGAGATGACAGATAGAGGGATAGATACATAGACAGAGGTAGATAGATAGTATGAATATCAAAGTCTTGGTGAGAAATGAGTGAGAAAAGGGGCCAGAATAAATCAACAGTGCCTATTTTCCTCTCTACATCTTCCATATTCTTTTAGCACAGAAGGCAGAAAATCTAAGCTCAAAGGTTCTGCTTATTTTTCACATGCTGAGAAGACCAGAAAAAAAGTTCTGACCAGGCTTTCACTTGCAAATATAAATAAGAGCTGAACCCTGGGAGAAATGGCAAACTGATACCAGAACTGTCAAAATACTACTTAGTGCAGACTCTGATTAAATCAAGGTGATTGTCTGCCCCTCAACTACATAGGTGGGAAAAAAAAAAAAAAAAGGAATCCTTTATGGAGGATTAGGAAATCAGAGTCTTCTAAGATTTTGAGTTTTACATAGTAAAATTTAAAAAAAATTGCTAGTAATATGAAGAGATACAATTAAGTGCTTGAAAATCAATCACTTAGCTAGCATCAGGAGGAATTTAAGGAATAAATTAAGATGATCAATAAAATAAGAATAAAAGATAAAGATAATAAATTCAAAGGTGAAGATTTCTATAAAAGAGTAATCTATAAAAAGAATGAAATGGATATTCTAAGACTAAAATATACAAAAGCCAAATGTGATAACCCAATTTTGGGTTTAACAGCAGCTTATGCATTGAAAAAAAAATAGCTAAGTTAAATACATTTATATAGAAAATATGTAGACTAAAGGAAATAAAAGAAAATTTTAAATAGAGAAAAGAATATAAGGAGTATGTATGTGTAATTTGAATCCTTAAAGGAGAAGTGAGAAATGATGCAGAAGTAGTGCTTCAGAAGGTGATTGCTGAGAATTTTCCATGATGAAAGATACCAACATGTAGATTTAAGGAGCCTTGCGATTTCACATAACACAAGTAATAAAATTTAAAAAAAACAAAAAAGAAGGAAGGAAGTGAGGGAGAGAAGGAGGGAAGAAAGAAATGCTGCACTTTGGCATACTATAGTAAAACTGCCGAAAGCAAAAAATCTAAAAGTAGTCAGGAAGAAAGCATACATTATCTTCAAATGAATAATAACATTTCAAATGATCTAAGAAATCTAGAAGATGATATAATGACTTATTTAAAGAACTACTTAAAGATATGAAATGAAAATTTATACCATAGAATTCTCTATCCAATAAAATGTTACAAAACTAAAGTTAATATTAAAAATATTTTCAAAATAAAGTAAAACTGATATATTTATCAAGTATATTAGAAATAATTAAAATATACTTTTTTTTCTGGCAAAAGGAAAGAGAACCCTTTCCTTTGTGATTCTAGATGGAGTCACAGAAACACAAGAAGCTAGATGAGCAATGGAAATGGGAACAGAGATTCTATAGTCTTATTTTTCTACATCCCACATTTACTGCATTTGCTTGACTAATTGTCTGTCTGGCCCACAGAATTATAGTTTCTACCAGCATAGGAGCTATGTTCTGCTACTGCCACCAGTAATGTATGCAAATATTTGGCAACCTTTTCTTATAATTTATATGTTAATGTTCTTTATCACTCTTTCCCTGATTTAGATCCATGGTATAGCAAACACAATTAAAGCTAAACAAATACCTGTGCTTTCCTCTATTTGCTAGACTTTCTTGGGATAATATTGAGATAATTTGACTAGTATTGGTTAATCATCTATGAGTCTAATGATACATTCCCACTTCTTGTCAGAGGCCTTAATACTTTATTTGCCTCTGCTATGTCTTTTTCATGACTGAAAACTTGAATGGCATTGGTTCCAGATGGTATAGATTCAAGATAGAGGAGGGATATACAATTCATCTAAGAACTGTTTTGATGGAGAAATACATTTTTAGTATGTTAAACCACTATAATTTGGGGTTTGTTAATAATAACAGCATTCTTTAACTTAAATGGATAGGTATGTATGCATGACCTCTGTTTATCTCTGTTTCTATTTCTCTCTGAAAATTAACTTCAAAGGTACAAATAATGGTACATGGAACACCTTCTGAATATAAGATGAAGTTTTCCTCAAACCAGCAGAATGTATTGTTCCTATATTCTGTAAATTTGAAGCAAGAATAACTATTTACAAACTGAAGAATCATTAGTAATCATCCCAGAATTATGATACATAGGTCTGTTCTTAAGGCTTACTGAATGTTAGCACATTTTTAAATTTCAATCCTTTTATATTATGATAAACTAAAAAATATTCTATTACACATGTTGAAAGTCCATACTGCACAGGACAAATGCTATTTCTCTATAAGGTGATGACATTTAATACTATCATTAATTATATAAATAATTATGCAATTTATATTTTAAAAAGTACAAATAGATGCTATATTTAAAAAACTCCACTTTGTACTTTAAGAGATATGGCTATAAAGTAATGACATTGATTTTACATATTGTTATAGAAGCATGTTTACTAATTATGCTTATTAATTGCCTATCTATCAGTTACATAGTCATAGCTAAATATAGTCAATTTTGTTAGTTAATAATTAATTAATATTTAAGTGATTTGTGGAAATTAATTAATTTTATTAATAATTAAATTTATTAATCAATAAAATATAAAAATGTATGCACTGCAGGGCATAATTACAACTTATTGAAGAGATAGAAGTTTTAAGAAGTATAAAAAGAATTAACTATATAGAGTACTATAATTACTGAATCCTGCAACAACAAATAGTCCCATAGCTATCTATTATTTAATAAAACAACAGTAAGTAAATAGTGATAAAATAGTATCACTGTAAAATATCATACATCATACAGCATGCACCTGTCATATAGCATAGCAAGGTCATCATTGCTAAACAGTTTAAAGAACATTGTCATTATTGCTATACAGTTTAAAGAACATTGATTTGGAATTCTTTACTTTCCCAGTGACATGCTAATTATTCTGTGGATGCTAAACACAAAAGGAAAAAATATGGTCTCCATCATTTAGAGAAAGTTGAATACAAGATACAGAAAAATACTATAGCTTTTATTTCAAAGTAATGCAGATTTGTAAAAAATAAAATCCATGTTGTGTTTAAGTAAGGGCTTCTCTCCCCTTATATTCTACCCCAGGGTCCAGAAACAAGCAGTGTTGATAGTTCAGCACCCTTTTCAGATATTTAGCAATGGGTTTGAAGTAAACATAAACAAAGGTAATTAGAACAGACTACATTGTATACTGTACATTATCCTCCCACTTGAAATATATCATGATCATTAGTTTTCTTTTTTGGAATATATAAAACCTTGTGTTTGATAAATATTTCAGATTACTCACTTGTCTAGGATTATTATGATCAAAAATTCCTCAGCTGACAGATATTTAAAACCTATTTTATCCCTATTACAAATATTCCCTGAGAACTCAGTTGGTAAAGAATCTGCCTGCAATGCAGGAGACCCTGGTTCTACTCCTGGGTCAGGAAGATCCACTGGAGAAGGGATAGGCTACCCACACTGGTATTCTTGGGCTTCCCTTATGGTTCAGCTGGTAAAGAATCTGCCTGAAATGTGGGAGACCTGGGTTTGATCACTGTGTTGGGAAGATCCCCTGGAGAAGGGAATGGCTACCCACTCCAGTATTCTGGCCTGGAGAATTTCATGGACTGTACAGTCTACAGGATTGCAAAGAGTCGGAAGAGACCAAGAAACTTTCACTTCACAAATATTGCAGTTTGTATATGGTTATATTTATTTCCTTGCCTTCCTGTGAATTTCTGAAGGGTAGTCATAATATCAAATAATGCACATCATTAATTTTTGTTACATACTGACAAAAGTCCTTGCAAATATTTTGACTATATATCGGTCCTTTCCAAGATCTTACAGGACTCCTTTGACCTATCCAAGGACCCATTTCTAGTATAAACTAATCCCACATTATATTACTTGCCTGTGTTATCTTTAATGGATTTCTATCTTGTAGGGAAGTCTTCATCAGTTTGTTTTATTTAAAGAAAAATATTTTGCCTATCAAACTTTATAATAAACTTATCAGAAACCATAAAAACCTTCTCTATGGTATACCAGTTCAAGAACTATTTATTATCTTGTCAAATTGAAAATTCTTTTTTGGAAATACCTAACTTAAACATGGCTCTGGAAAATGACATTCAGGGACACTTGAGACAGACAGGTCATGGTGGAGAGTGCTGACAAAGTGTTTCCCATTTTCTCAGAAGCAAGAAGGGAATGGCAAACGACTTCAGTATTGTTGCCTTGAGGACCCCATGAATGGTATGAAAAGACAAAAAAAAATTATGATACCAGAAGATGAGCCCCCCAGTCCATAGATATCTAATATGCTACTGGGGTAGAGGGGAGAAATAGCTCCAGAAAGAATGAAGAGACTGGGCCAAAGTGGAAATGACAGCCAGTTGTGGATGTATATAATGGTAAAAATAAAGTACTGTAAAGAACACTATTGCATAGGATCCTGAAATGTCAGGTCCATGAATCAAGGTAAACTGGATGTGGTCAAGCAGCAGATAGCAAGAGTAAACATTGATATCTTAGAAATCAGTGAACTAAAATGGATGAGAATGGGCTAATTTATTTCAGATGACCATTATATCTACTACTGTGGGTAAGAATCTTTTAGAAGAATTAGAGTATACCTAATAACCCACAAGAAAAGTCCAAAATACAGTACTTGGTGGCAATCTCAAAAAAGAAAGGATGAACACAGTCCCTTTCGAAGGCAAACCCATTCAACATAACAGTAATCCAAGTCTATGCCCCAACCACTAATGATGAAGAAGCTGAAATTGTACAGTTCTATGAAGACTTCTAAGACTTCCTAGAACTAACACCAAAAAAGCATGTCCTTTTTATCATAGGGGATAGAAATGCAAAAGTAGGAAGTTAGATACCTGGAGTAACAGGCAAGTTGGGCCTTGGAGTACAAAAGGAATAAGGGAAAAGGAAGCAGGGCAAACAGAGTCTGATCAAGAGAATACATGGTCGTAGCAAACACACACGTCCAGCAACACAAGAGATGGTTCTACACATGGACATCACAAGATGGTCAACACCGAAATCAGATTGATTATATTCTTGGCTGCCAAAGATGGAAAAGCTCTATACAGTTAGCAGAAACAAGATATGGAAGCGATTGTGGCTCAGATCATGAACTCTTCATTGTAAAATTCAGACTTAAATTGAAGAAAGTAAGGAAAACCACTAGACCTCTCAGATATGACCTAAATAAAATCCTTTATGATTATACAGTGGAAGTGACAAATTACAGGGATTAGATCTAATAGGCAGAGTGCCTGAAGAACTATGGACAGAAGATCTTAATTTTGTACAGGATGTGGTGACCAAAACCATCCTAAAGAAAAAGAAATACAAGAAGGCTAAATGGTTGTCTGAGGATATCTTATAAAAAGCTAAGAAAAGAAGAGAAGTGAAAAGTGAAAGAGAAAGGGGAAAATATACCCAAATGAATCCAGAGTTCCAGACAATAGCAAGGTGATATAAGAAGGCTTTCTTATCTGAACACTGCAAAGAAATAAAAGAAAACAATAGAATGGGAAAGACTAGAGCTCTCTTTGAGAACATGAGATAGCAAGAGCACATTTCATGCGAAGATGGGCACAATAAAGGACAGAAATGACAAGGACTTAACAGAAGAAGAAAATACTAAGAAGAGCTGGCAAGAAAACACAGAAAAAATGTACAAAGATCTTAATGATACTTTTAACCACGATGGGTGTGATCAGTCATTTAAAGCCAAACACCTTGGAGTGTGAAATCAAGTGGACCTTAGGAAGCATTACTATAATCAAAGCTAGTGGAGCTGATGGAATTCCAGCTGAGTTATTTCAAATTCTAAAAGATAATGCTGTTAAAGGGTTACACTCAATACACCAGCTAATTTGGAAAACTCAGCAAGGGCCAGGGACCAGAAAAAGTCAGTTTCTATTCCAATCCAAAAGAAAGGCAATGCAAAAGAATGTTGAAACTATAGCACAACTGTGCTTATTTCACATGCTAGAAAGATAATGCTCAAAAATCCTTCAAGATAGGCTCTGCAGTACAAGAACCAAGAATTTCCAGATGTACAAGCTGGATTTAGAAAAAGTAGAGAAACTAGAAATAAAATTGCCAGCTATCATTGGATCATACAGAAAGCAAGGTAATTCCAAATAGCATATCTACTTCAGTTTCATTGACTATACTAAAGCCTTTGATTGTGTGGACCACAAAAATAGCCTCTTGATGAGGATGAAAGGGGAGAGTGAAAAACCTTGTCTAAAATTAAACATTCAAAAAACGAACATCCTGACATCCAGTCCCATCACTGCATGGAAAATAAATGGGGGGAAAATGGAAACAGTGGCATATTTTATTTACCTGGGCTCCAAAAATCACTGAGGACTGTGACTGCAGCCATGAAATTAAGACACTTGCTCCTTGGAAGAAAAGTTATGACAAAACTAGACAGAATAGTAAAAAGTAGAGACATCACTTGCCAACAATCGTCCGTATACTCAAAGCTTTGTTTTTTCTAGTCATCATGTATGAACGTGAGAGTTGGAACATAAAGAAAGCTGAACACCCAAGAATTGATGCTTTCGAACTATGGTGTTAGGGAAAACTCTTGAGAGTCCCTGCGACTGCAAGGAGATCAAACCAGTCAATCGTAAAGGAAATCAGTCCTGAATATTCATTGGAAGGACTGATGCTGAAGCTGAAACTCCAATACTTTGGCCACCTGATGCAAAGAACTGACTCACTTGAAAAGACCCTGATGCTAGGAAAGATTAAAGGTGGGAGGAGAAGGGACAAGAGAGGATGAGATGCATGGATGGTATCACTAACTCGATGGACACGAGTTTGAGTATGTTGGACACAAATGAGTGACTGAACTGAACTGAACTCTGCATATACGTTTAATAAGCAGGGTGACAATATACAGCCTTGACGTACTCCCTTCCCAATTTGGAACCAGACTGTTGTTCCATGTCCAGTTCTAGCTGTTGCTTCTTGAGCTGCATACAGATTTCTCAGGAGGCAGGTAAGGTTGTCTGGTATTCCCAACTCTTAAAGAATTTCCCATAGTTTGTTGTGATCCACACAGTCAAAGGCTCTGGCATAGGCAATAAAGAAGAAATAGATGCTTTTTTGGAACTCTTTCGCTTTTTCAATGATCCAGCAGATGTTGGCCATTTGATCTCTTGTTCCTCTGCCTTTTCTAAATACAACTTGAATATCTGGAAGTTCATGGTTCACATACTGTTGAAGCCTGGCATGAAAATTTTGAGCATTATTTTCCTAACATGTGAGATGAGTACAATTGAGCGGTAGTTTGAACATTCTTTGGCATTGCTCTTCTTTGGGATTGGAAGGAAAACTGACCTTTTCCAGTCTCGTGACCACTGCTGAGTTTTTCAAATTTGCTGGCATATTGACTGAAGCACTTTCACAGCATCATCTTTTAGCATTTGAAATAGCTCAACTGGAATTCCATCACCTCCTCCGCTAGTCTTGTTCATAATGATGCTTTCTAAGGCCCACTTGACTTCACATTCCAGGATGTCTGGCTCTAGATAAGTGATCACACCATCGTGATTATCTGGGTCATGAAGATATTTCTTGTATAGTCCCTCTGAGTATTCTTGTCACCTCTTCTTAATATCTTCTTTTTCTGTTAGGTCCAAACTATTTCTGTCCTTTATTGTGCCCATCTTTGCATGAAATGATCCCTTGGTATCTTCAATTTTCTTGAACAGATCTCTAGTCATTCCCATTCTTTTGTTTTCCTTTATTTCTTTGCACTGCTTACTGAGGAAGACTTTCTTTTCTCTCCTTGATATTCTTTGGAAGTCTGCATTCAAGTGGGTATATCTTTCCTTTTCTCTCCTTTAGCTTCTCTTCTTTTCTCAGGTATTTGTAAGGCTTCCTCAGACAACCTTTTGCCTTTTTACATTTCTTTTTCTTGGGGATGGTCTTGATCACTGCCTCCTTTACAATGTCACAAGCCTCCATCCATAGTTCTTCACATATCAGATCTAATGCTTGAATTTGTTTGTCACTTCCACTTTATCATCATAAGGGATTTGATTTAGGTATCAGGTGTGATTGAAAGAAGGACTGGCTGCACCAAGATCTAGAATTCTGGTTTCAAACATCTAAATACATGATTTAAAATCTAGAAATAAACTTGGGAAATAAGGACAAAATAATATATTATAAAGTGTGCAAAATATAGAGACACTGATACTGGGAAAGACTGAGGGCAACAGGAGAAGGGAGCAACAGATGATGAGAGAGATGACTTAATGGACACGAGTTTTGTGTAAATGCTCATTTCATTAGCACACATTAAATGCTTTTATACATAGTTTCCAGGGATGGGTTAAGAGTGGTTTGTGAAACAACTGGAAGCAAATAGTGACACCGAGACTATCCAGGGAGAGCAAGGGAGAGAGACAGTGTAACATTTACTGTTAAAGATTCACGGTATGGAAAACTATTTTCCAGAATTATGAATTAATTAACAGCATAGATATCTTTTTTCAAATTTGTGAACAATATAATGAAGGACTGCAATGCATTTTCCATAGCTTTTGTTTCTTTAAAATTGTTGCTTTCTAAAGTTCTTTTGTTCTCACATTTCTTGGAGAACCCAACGACTGATCAGTAGTTTCACCTGAGAAATAGTACTATATGAACATTTCTGAATTTTTCTATATTGCTTTGTTTCTTGCTATATTTATACTCGATTTTGAAGGATTGTTGGTGCTAGTATCACTGTAAACAAACAATCAGTACCCAGTAATTGCATAAGACATAATGATACTTATTGTACAACAAAGCCTGAGTGTTTATCAACTGTAAATCCCTGGAGTTAGGTGTCTCCCTCCTAATCTATTAATCTATACCATGGCCTTTTCTCTTCACACTCAGCAGATTCGTAAAGTTATTTGCCTTTAGTGATTTTACTTGCTTACCACATGAAATGATGAAGGTTGATAAAAGGAGAGATTTTATTTAAAAAAAAATAAAAATAAAGAACAGGAAAGCGAAGCTGAAAGAAACAGCCACCCTAATTTATTTCTCTTTAAGGGTCTCAGGGCTCCTTAAGTGTTTTCCTGTTTTGGCTCTTCAAATCCAGCCTAAGGTAAAATGAAGACATATGGTAGATGCTGTTACACATACACACAGTTCCCAAAGACCCCAATAGGGTAAAGGACAAAAGGAAGTAAAGCTAAAAGAAGATAAAACAGGAGAGCTGAGTGTGATCCCTGGACTGAGAAGATCCCCTGGAGGAGGAAATGACAACCCAATCCAGTATTCTTGGTTGGAGAATTCCATAGACAGAGGAGCCTGGCAGGCTACAGTCCAAGGTGTCACAAAGAGTCAGACATGACTGAGCGAGAGACTTTCACTCACTTACTCAGTGTTTAGTGAAGGGCAGGGAAGCCTGGTGTGCTGCTGTGTGTGAGGTCACAAAGTGTTTGACACCACTGAGTGGCTGAACAACAAAGAGAAGTTTAAGATGGTGAGTAGGCCACCGGATATATGATTCGAAATTCAGTAGGAAATTTATTTAAAGCCATTGCATTCTTGTATTTCACAAGCAGTAGCATTAAATACAGAATATAAGCAAACATACCCCAAGAGATAACCACTATTTATAGAGATCAGGAAGAGACATTTAAAAAAGAGAGGATTTATTTAGGAGGATGAGAAAAAGCACCATATTTCCACCCCCCCCCCCCAAAAAAAAGTATTAATTAAACAAACAAAAACTACAACAAAAAAATGGCATCAAGAAAAATTTATTTAGCACAATAAAGGAAAATGACAATAATAAAAGTTTTCACTTTTGGTTACATCTTAGTACATATTCCAAACATTTAACTGTTTAAACTGGCAACAGAATGTAGATATGACTTCTAAAACTGTTCAACATCAGACTCCAAAAACATTGGAGTTACAAGAGTATGATCCAAACATTTCCTTTTTCATATTTAAACATTAAGAAGAACACAATGGCTAAAAATAAGCTATGGTTGTAAATTAAATAGTGTCAAGGAAAAAGTTTGATATTTGGAAGTATATCAAGGATAACTGAAGTATGATGATACATAGAATATAAAAGGGCTTCCCTGGTAGCTCAGAGGTTAAAGCATCTGCCTGCAATGCAGGAGACCAGGGTTCAATCCCTGGGTCAGAAAGATCCCCTGGAGAAGGAAATGGCAACCCACTCCAGTATTCTTGCCTGGAGAATCCCATGGAGAGAGAAGCCTGGTAGGCTACAGTCCAAATAGGCACTTACGTAACTTAAATACATAACTTAAAATTCATTACCTAGTCTGAGAAGATATGAAATGACTGATTTTCCAAATAACAAGGCACTTTAAAAAATTTCCAAAAGCTTTTTTCTTTATAAGAAAATTGAGAGAAAAATGAATGTATAAAATAGCCTAACTCATTCTACCTGGAGAATGAAATGGCAGTCCATTCCAGTATTCTTGCTGGACCTTACAGGCTCCAGTCCATGGGGTATCTAAAGGGTTGGACACTACTTCACAACTAAACAGCAACAACAACAAACTCATTTTAAGGTATTCCTCAAGTAAGAATTTTTAAAATATGTAGTCTCCATCGAAGTTCCTGGTTGCAAGATTCACACTTAATCTGTAAGTTTCAATTAATAATGATAACAAAGTACATATATAATTATTTTAATTCTAACTACCTTTTGGCTGTTGACAACCTGGAAAACATGCTGGGAAAAAGTAATTCTGAAAAGTTTTACAAAGAGCTGTTATTGTAAGGGCTGCCTCTGTAACAGCTTAATCCACTATCACTCAAAAACCAAAATTTTCTGAATCATTTCCAATTGCCTTAGACGCAAACACTCCCAGGCTGAGCCAGAGCAGGGAGAGGGGTAACCATCCTCATGTGTTTCTGCGGTTCAAGACAATGCTCTCCTAAAAATATCATCCTACGTAAGTGGAACAAGGGGTAGTAGAGAAGGGGATTTAGGATTTGATTAATGGAAAGTCAAAAAATTCCAAATATCTTCTGCAGTCATTCAGACAGAAGAGAGAATCATATACATAATTCAATATCAATCATGGAGGGCTAAGTTATAATTTGGCAACAATAATAGCAAAAAATAAAGTCATTTCTCATGTATAATTTTTCCAGTCATTTTACTGTAAGGACTTCAGCATGAGTCCTTCCAATGAATATTCAGGGCTTATTTTCTTTAGGATTGACTGGCTTGATCTCTTTTCTGTCCAAGAGACTCTCAAGCCTTCTCCAGCATCACAATTCCAAGGCATCAATTCTTCAATGCTAGGAATTCTTTATGGTCAAACTCTCACATTCATACATGGTTACTGAAATAAACATAGCTTGACTATACAGAACTTTGTTGGCAAAATAATGTCTTTGATTTTTAATACACTGTCTAGATTTGGCACAGCTTTCTTTCCAAGGAGCTAGCATCTTTTAATTTCAATAGTGCAGTCACCATCATCAGGGCTCATTAATATGCATGTTTAAATGGTAAAAGTTTATTGAGACAGGTGATCTATGGAGGACACTATAAGAAATATGGCCATTAAATTTTTTAATTCACTAGAGATTTTCTATTTTTTAACTGAATTTCACAATCTTTAACTTAAAACTGTCTTTATAAAATAACAAAATAGAAAGATAGAATTATCACTACAATCTTTATTTCCTTTGTATTATTGAAATTTAATATTCTGAATTTACTCTTCCAAGGCATTGGTTTGAGGGGAAAAAAGATTCAAAGTATTTTTTGTTTTAATCTTTTTCAAAATAAAAGATAATTTATATTCTTACTATTATCAGTCTTTTATATTAAACATAATGTCTCCCATAGTGACTGGTAATATTCCACATGATGAGCACTCCAATTTAAGACATTTGTAGGATGAGTTATAGAGTATTTATACCTGCCATCAGGAAATGATATCTATCACCAATGCCATCATTTTTAAAAAGTCTATTCTTTTGGGAGCAATTTTATGTTCACAACAAAATTGAAAGTACAGAGATTTCACATATTTCCCCTGCCTTCAAACATGCATAGATCTATCCCCCATTATCAACATTCCTCACCAAACTGGTACATTTGTTGCAATTGATAAACCTACATTGATATATCTTAATCACCCAAAGACCATAGCATACTCTAGAGTTCATTCCTTTTCTGGGTATTGTATATTTTTTTTAAGTTTTAACATCTGAATGATAGCATCTATTCATCATTATGGTACCATACAGAATATGTTCACTGTCCAAAATATCCTCTGCCCTTTGCTTATACATTCCTGCCCCTGAACCCAACCCCTTGCAACTGATTTTACTGTGTCTATAGTTTTGCCTTTCCCAGAGGATAACAGAGTTGAACTCATTTCATATTAATCCTCTTCATATTAGCTTCTTTCATTTAATGTTATAAGGTTGTCTTCTTCACATCTTTTCCTAATTTGATAACTCATTCCTTTTTGGTATTAAAATATTCTCTTGCCTAAATTTATCTAAAACTCTTTATCTAATCATCTACTGAAGGATATCCTGGTTGCTTCCAAGTTCCATCAAGTTTTGATGAACAGCAAAGATATCTTTGGAAGTAAAGACATGATGCTGGGGGTTGTCTGGACCTTGGATCTCTGCCTTCTAGCAAAAAAAGCCACAATATAATGGCTGGAAGTCTTGAAGACTCTGGTCAAACTTGGCTCTCATATTTATTAACTAAATATCTTGGAACATTTGCTTAAGTTATTTTAGCCTTCACTGCTTGATCTGAAAAATGCAGAAAATATCACTTTATCTCATGTGGTTCTTTGAGAATTAAATAAGATTATTCCTGTATTGCTAACAAGACTGGGAACTGACTGTGGCTCAGATCATGAACTCATTAATGCCAAATTCAGACCTAAATTGAAGAAAAGTGGGGAAAACCACCTGACCATTCAGGTATAACCTAAATCAAATCCCTTATGATTATACAGTGGAAGTGAGAAATAGATGTAAGGGACTAGATCTGATAGAGTGTCTGATGAACTATGGATGGAGGTTTGTGACATTGTACAGGAGACAGGGATCAAGATTATCTCCAAGCAAAAGAAATGCAAAAAAGGCAAAATGGCTATCTGAGGAGGCCTTACAAATCACTGTGACAAGAAAAGAAGTGAAAAGCAAAGGAGAAAAGGAAAGATATAAGCATCTGAATGCAGAGTTCCAAAGAATAACAAGGAGAGATTAAAAAAGCCTTCTCAGCGATCAATGCAAAGAAATAGAGGAAAACAATAGAATGGGAGAGACTAGAGATCTCTTCAAGAAAATTAGAGATACCAAGAGAACATTTCATGCAAAGATGGTCTCAATAAAGGACAGAAATGGTAGGGACCTAACAGAAGCAGAAGATATTAAGAAGAGGTGGCAAGAATACACAGTACAGAAGAACTGTACAAAAAAGATTTTCATGATCCAGATGATCACGATGGTGTGATCACTCACCTAGAGCCAGACATCCTGGAATGTGAAGTCAAGTGGGCCATAGGCAACATCGCTATGAGCAAAACTAGTGGAGGTGATGGAATTAGAGTTAAGCTATTTCAAATACTAAAAGTGAGGCTGTGAAAGTGCTTCAGTCAATATGCCAGCAAATTTTGAAAACTCAGCAGCGGCCACCGGACTGGAAAAGGTCAATTTTCCTTCCAATACCAAAGAAAAACAATGTCAAAGAATGTTCAAACTACCACTCAATTACATTCATCTCACACGCTAAGAAAGTAATGCTCAAAATTTTCAAGCCAGGCTTCAACCATATGTGAACCGTGAACTTTCAGATGTTCAAGCTGGTTTTAGAAAAGGCAGAAGAACTAGAGATCAAATTGCCAACATCCACTAGGTCATCAAAAAAGCAGGAGAGTTCCAGAAAAACATCTATTTCTGCTTTATTGACTATGCCAAAGCCTTTGACTGTGTGGATCACAATAAACTGTCAAAAATTCTGAAAAAGATGGGAATACCAGACCTCCTGACCTGCCTCTTGAGAAACCTGTATGCAGGTCAGGAAGCAACAGTTAGAACTAGACATGGAGCAACAGACTGGTTCCAAATAGGAAAAGGCTGTATATTGTCACCCTGCTTATTTAACTTATATGCAGAGTACATCATGAGAAATGCTGGGCTAGAAGAAGCACAAGCTGGAATCAAGATTGCTGGCAGAGACACCAATAACCTCAGATATGCAGATGACACAACCCTTATGGTAGAAAGTGAAGAAGAACTAAAGAGCCTATTGATGAAAGTGAAAGAGGAGAGTGAAAAAGTTGGCTTAAAGCTCAACATTCAGAAAACTAAGATCATGGCATCTGGTCCCATCACTTTGTTGCCAATAAATGGGGAAAGAGTGGCTAACTTTGTTTTTTGGGCTGCAAAATCACTGCAGATGGTGATTGCACCCATTAAATTAAAAGACGCTGACACCTTGGAAGGAAAGTTATGACCATCCTAGACAGCATATTAAAAAGCAGAGACATTACTTTGCCAACAAAGGTCTGTCTAGTCAAGGCTATGGTTTTTCCAGTGGTCATATGTGGATGTGAGAGTTGGACTGTGAAGAAAGCTGAGTGCCGAAGAATTGATGCTTTTGAACTGTGGTATTGGAGAAGACTCTTGAGAGTCCCTTGGACTGCAAGGAGATCCAACCAGTCCATCCTAAAGGAGATCAGCCTTGGGTGTTCATTGGAAGAACTGATGTTGAAGCTGAGACTCCAATACTTTGGCCACCTGATGTGAAGAGCCAACTCCTTTGAAAAGACCCTAATGCTGTGAAAGATTGAGGGCAGGAGGAGAAGGGGATGATAGAGGATGAGATGGTTAGATGGCATCACCGACTCAATGGACATGAGTTTAGTTGAATTCCAAGAGTTGGTGATGGACAGGGACACCTGGCATGTTGCAGTTCATGGGGTCACAAAGAGTCAGACATGACTGAGCAACTGAACTGAACTGAACTAAACTGACTGGTTAGAAGGCTTGTCTTAACATCTCATGCTTTTGTTAATACCATTTATTATAGAATTATCATTAATATTTTATTAACTGTGGTTCCATATTTAAATATAACCTCTGTATTTATCACAAGCATTTTCCTGTTAACACTAACTTGAGTGCCAAAAAAATGAACATCTGTGACCATTTAAGCCAGAATAAGCCTATTAGACCCTGGGTGTTGGAATTAGTCTGTTGTTTCTACTCCTTCTGCTATTATTTCATCATTTTATCTTTTTAATATGCATTCCCAGTAGATCAAGCTTTTAGGTTGTAACTGCTTTATTTCCACAAAAACTGGAGATAATATCGGCTGAAATTATTTCTTACACAGATATGTAGCACATTTCCTAATACACATAATTTCAAAATAATTAATTATAATTCAATCACTAATTGCATGATTCTCATAATGAGAATTGGTAAAGTTTTTAAAAGCTAATAATTACATGCTGAATGAGAAGATAAAAAACTCATACCTAAAAAAAAAATTTAAAAAAAAAAACTCATACCTATATAAATGTTGGCAAATCTTTCTTCTTATATTTCTTAATCTAAAAGAAATAATATATCCCAAATTTTAGACATTTTTCTAACTAACCTTTTAGTAGATGATAATCTCAAAGTCATTTCATTAATATGAGTTCAGATGAAAAGTTAGAATTTATTTTTGTAAGGAAATAATTTTTACTTAATCATAAAAATGTTTTAGAACCCACAGTTATTGACAGCATGACTTATTTAAACAAGTTTAATGCTTTCATTTCCAGTTGTCAGATATGTTAAACAAAATTTTCTATAAATCCTATTATATTAAATAGTTTTAATATAATTTTCTATTTGACATACTCATTTTAAAGGATACTAGTGACCTGTATCTATATTATAGCTGCCATATTCTGGTACTACACAATGAAAATGATGGACCTCTATACTTCCTAAGCTACTTTGTCATATGTTGACAATTATGAGCAATAAACTAGTATAACAAACAATGATATGGAGTTCACAGATACTTATCACTCTGAACAAGACAGATTTTTATGGCAGCATCCCTCTCAGAAGCCAGTAAAAAACCACTTGAAGTGTATATAGATAGATAGATAGATATTATTCAGTAATGAAATATTTCTCTTTTTTATGTTATTTCTTTCATTTTTGCAGGTGGCTTTTATTTATTTATTTATTTTTCACACTTTCTTTCAATCATTTCATGTAAAAGTAATCCCTAGGAAGGTATCCATTTAAAGGGCAAACGATAGTAAAGGAGTGAAGCTGCTCAACTGATATATGTATGTATATATGATTTAATTGTAATTGAGGAACATAGATCTGATAGAACAAAATATTCAAATATCTCTATATTGCATGGCCAGACCTACTTCTAGGTTAAGTCAGAATAAGGCATGCATATTCTAAAGGAATCATAATCTGCAGGTTAACCCAGAAATGCATTCTTGTTTGCTTTTATTTTTTTAATATTTTTAATAATATGTGTTTTAAAAACTGAATTCAAATAGTTCAGTCTTGATCAGTTGTTATTTGCCCGAGGGTGAGCCAGTAGCCATTCTATTGTACAGAAATGTATTTGCACCTCAGTGAGGATTCGCACCTGGTTTGATAGTCAAGCCAGACTTTTCCCCCAAAAAGAAAAGAAAGTTATCACCCTTTGAAACTGTTCCTCCTGTTTGAATCTGAATCTGAATCAGGGAACTAATAAAGGGCACCTGAAAACATCCAAGAAATGTCTTACTTGATTATATTTGCTAATGTTGGCATTTAAAATGAGGGCCTCTGTCCTCCGAAAAAAAAAAAAAAAAGATTAAAAAAAGTAAAATAATAAAATGAGTATCCATATTTCGTATTTAATATAGTGCAATTAATTCAAAACATATTTAGAGACAAATTTTTTCTTTTCTTTCCTTATCCCCATGTTAACCTAAATTGCTAAGAATAATGTTAATAATGGGTAAGAGCTTATGTGTAAAGTTAATGTATAGCTGTAAATTCTCCAATACACTGATTTATCCATATAAATTAAAAAAAAAAAAAAAAAACCCAAACCTTCATAAGGAGAGGCTTTCTTAGAAAATATCATTTCAAAAAAGAAAGGAAAGCTATTTCAATAGTCGAAGAGAGATTATGGCAATAGGAAAAACCTTTGACCATGAGATCTGCAATTATCACAGATGTCAGTTAGGAGAGGTTTCCTTTTACAGGAAGCAGTAAACAAGGCTAGAAAGACTCAAGACACATGCAAATGATCAGGACATGTCTTTCTTTTTGTCTGCTAATTTTAGGGAAAGGCAATAAGAGGAAGGGTGTTCCATGTTCAGTGCTTACTCAGACTGAGCATGGACTAGAGTTCAAAGAATTAGAAAAATCTGACTAAAGTTTGGTAAAATAATAATGGTGAATGCTTTTCCTGGTGGATCAGTGAGTACAAACTGTTCAGTTAATAATTTATAAGCAAAGAATGGGAATTTGGAGGACGATGTCTGACATTGTCATAATTAATTAAGCAGCAGGACAGAAACATCCACTAATCCTATCTAGACCATAGGAAAGATGATGATCCTTTCCATTAAGCCATTTTTTTTTTTTAATTTTTCAGTGGGTTTTGTCATACATTGATATGAATCAGCCATAGAGTTACACGTATTCCCCATCCCAATCCCCCTCCCACCTCCCTCTCCACCCGATTCCTCTGGGTCTTCCCAGTGCACCAGGCCCGAGCACCTGACTCATACATCCCACCTGGGCTGGTGATCTGTTTCACCATAGATAATATACATGCTATTCTTTCGAACCATCCCACCCTCACCTTCTCCCACAGAGTTCTGTTCTGTACTTCTGTGTCTCTTTTTCTGTTTTGCATATAGGGTTATCGTTACCATCTTTCTAAATTCCATATATATGTGTTAGTATACAGTAATGTTCTTTATCTTTCTGGCATTAAGCCATTTTTCAGAATACTAAAATGTGGAGGACTTTAGAAAAGTCACTTTACCACTACTGTATTCCAGGGGCTCAGGATTTGCATAATATCAACATTGTCTTCTCCCAGTCCTCTATACTTTCCAATCATAGTCTCATCTCCATTTATAGCATATAATTTGTACACTATAGATAATGGAATTTATAATATAATTTCTATATATACCATTTTAGTATACTTTTGCCTTTTAGTAATAAAATTAGTCTATAGTTTTCAGAAATGTTTTAAGAACACTAGAAAGATGGTGACTCTACTTCTCAACTTTCCCTAATGCCTCCACACTTTTTGTCTCTCACCTCTGTGTGTTAGATTTAACTGACAATTCTCTCACTAGTCTCCTTGTGATAGCTTCTTTAGTGTTCTCCCTGGCCCTCAATTCTCTCATGCTGTGTATCCCAATGTTAAAGTCATATTTTTGGAATGCAAAAACTTCCATGTAATCTCATGGCCTAAAAAAGCTTAATGATTCCTATGCATGACAAGATAAAATCCAAGTTCTTCTGAATTATATAATTAATTATTTCAGACGTGGCCCATTTCAAGATTTGCAGTCTCCTCTTTATTATGACCTGAAGATTGCATTCTGGGCACCACTATAACAAAATATTGCAAGTAATATTTGAACATGTGAAATCCTTATGTTAATTCAGCATTTAGTATTCATCTGTCCCATTAATATAATGATCTCCTCTCTCATGGAGAATTCCTGTGGTTCTTTTAAACTTGGTTTAAATTTCATCTCATTTGCAAGCCTTTTGTGGAGAGTTCCATGATTTTTATAGGTTTCTTCTGTATCCTCACATCACTTTGAGATCAACTATCATTAAAATAAATTTCCTCCTGTATTCAATAAATTCTAAGTGCTGTACATTAATTTCAGAAATGATGTCTTCTTATTTATTTCTATAATATAAGAGAATTGTCAATACAAAGTAGGAAATCAAGAGATATCTGGAGTAACAGGCAAATTTGGCCTAGGAATGCAAAATGAAGCAGGGAAAAGGTTAACAGAGTTTTGCCAAGAGAATGTATTGGTTGTAACAAACACCCACTCGCAGCAACACAAAAGATGACACTACACAAGGACATCACAAAATGGTCAATACCAAAATCAGATTGATGGTATATTATTTGCAGTTGAAGACTGAGAAGTGCTATAATAATTTAAAAAAGCAATACCTGGAACTGACTGTAGCTCAGATCATGAACACCTTATTGCAAAATTCAGACTTAAATTGAAGATAGGGAAAACGAGTAGGCCATTCAGGTACAACCTTAGTCAAATTTCTTATGATTATACCATGAAAGTGACAAATAGATTCAAGGGATTAGATCTGACAGATGCCTGAAGAACTGTGAGCAAAGATTCATAACATTAGACAGGAAATGGTGACCAAAACCATTGAGAGAGTTAAAAGCTTAGGCAGGCAGTCCAAGGCCTTTTAAGGAGAAGGTGAACATTCTCACTCATGCTTGCTTTAAGCCTTCTGCAACATGAATCTTGCCCAAGGACTGGTCTTTCTTTAGGTCTGGAACTAATGAATATACAGCAGTAATATATCTTACTCATGGAAAATGCTTTTCATAGATCACATTGTGCTTTCTTAGGCTCTATGTTAATGATTATAATTACAACAAATCTTACCTGGGAACTTGTTTCTCAGCAACAATATATCTCACCCAGAGGCATGTTGCCCAGAACCTGGTCTCCCTGGTTAATCTCATGCCAAAATTGTCTCAGGATATATGCCTTGGTTTTGTGGAACTCTTACAAACTTGAGGTATTCTTTTTATCTATTTTCAGTGGCCAGTTGAGAAGTACATAATGCCTTACTTAAACTAGTAATGCGGGTAGTCTCCTACCCTCTTCCAGTGCCTTTTGCTGGAGGTGTTCTCTACTCTTTCCACTTGAATAAACTTTGTAACATAATGCTCTGTGTGACTGAGACTGCAGGATAGATTATATCTTGGGTCACAAATCAAACCTCAGTAAATTTAAGAAAATTGAAATTGTATCAAGCATCTTCTCTGACCACAATGCTAAGAAGCTAGATATCAATTAAAAGAAAAAACAATGTAAGAAATGGAAGCAAGTGGAGATTAAACAACACATTTCTAAATAACCAACAGGTTACTGAAGAAATCAAAAGGAAAACGAAAAAATTTCTAGAAACAAATGACAATGAAAACAAGACAACTCAAAACCTATAGGAGGCATCAAAAGCAGTCCCAAGAAGGAAGTTTATAACAATGTAATCCTACCTCAGAAAAACATCAAAAAAACAACCTAACTTTACACCTAAAACATATGGATAAAGAACCACAACAACAACAAAAAATAAGTAGAAGGGAAGAAATCATAAAGATCTGAGCATATATGAAAAGAAATGAAAGAAACAATAGTGAAGATTAATAAAACAGAAAGTTGGTTCTTTGAGAAGATAAACAAAACCAACAAATTTTAAACCAGTCTTATCAAGAAAAAAGAGAGAAGAATCAAACCAACAAATTAGAAATGAAAAGGGAGAGGTTACAAAAGACAATGCAGAAATGCAAAGGATTATAAGAGACTATTATGAAAAACTATATGGCAATAAAATAGATAACCTGGAATAAATGGAAAGACTTTTAGAAATGTTTAATCATCAAAAACTAAAGCAGGAAGAAAGAGAAATTATGAACAACCCAATTATAAGCACTGAAACTGGAGCTGTGAATTAAAAAAACCTCCCAAAAAACAAAAGCTGAGGGCCAGATGGCTTCACAGGAGTATTCTATCAAACATTTAGAGAAGAGCTAATGCCTATCCTTCTAAAAGTCTTTCCAAAAATTGCAGAGGAAGGAACTCTTCCGAAATCATTTTATGTGACTTCCATCACCCTGATACCAAAATCAGAGAAACACAACACAAAAAGATAAAACTACAGACCAATATCACTAATGAACATATACGCAAAAATCCTCAACAAAATCTTTGCAAACAAAATTCAGCAACACAATAAAAAGTTCATACACCATGATCAGTCAGTCAGTCAATTCAGTCACTCAGTCATGTCTGACTCTACAACCCCATGGACTGCAGCACACCAGGCCTTCCTGTCCATCACCAACCCCCAGAGTTTACTCAAACTCATGTCCACTGAGTCAGTGATGCCATCCAACCATCTCATCCTATCTCATCCCCTTCTCTTCCTGCCTTCAGTCTTGCCCAGCATCAAGGTCTTTTCAAAGGAGCCAGCTCTTCGCATCAGGTGGCCAAAGTATTGGAGTTTCAGCTTCAGTATCAGTCCTTCCAATGTATATTCAGGACTGATTTCCATTAGGATGGACTGGTTTTATCTCTTTGCTGTTCAAGGGACTCTCAAGAGTCTTCTCCAACACCACAGCTCAAAAGCATTAATTCTTTGGTGCTCAACTTCCTTTATACTCCAACTCTCACATCCATACATGACTACTGGAAAAACCGTAGTTTTGACTAGACAGGCCATTGTTGGCAAAGTAATGTCTCTGCTTTTTAATATACTGTCTAGGTTGGTCATAACTTTTCTTCCAAGGAGTAAGCATCTTTTAATTTCATGGCTGCAGTCACCATCTACAGTGATTTTGGAGCCCCACCCCCAAAAAAAAAAAAAAAAAAAAAAAAAAACTTGTCACTGTTTCCACTGTTTCCCCATATTTGCTATGAAGTCATGGGACCAGATGCCATGATCTTAGTTTGCTGAATGCTGAGTTTTAAGCCAACTTTTTCACTCTCCTCCTTCACTTTCATCAGGAGGCTCTTTAGGTCTTATTCAATTTCTGCCATAAAGGTGGAGTCATCTGCATATCTGAGGTGACTGATATTTTTCCCACATCTTGACTCCAGCTTGTACTTCATACAGCCCAGCGTTTCTCATGATGTACTCTGCATATACGTTAAATAAGCAGGACGACAATACACAGCTTTGTTGTACTCCTTTCCTGATTTGTAACCAGTCTGTTTTTCCATGTCCAGTTGCTTACCAACACGCATATAGATTTCGCAGGAGACAGGTCAGGTGGTCTAGTATTCTCAGTTGTTTAAGAATTATCCACAGTTTGTTGTAATCCACACAGTCAAAGACTTTGATATACTCAATAAAGAAGAAACAGATGCTTTTCTGGAATTCTCCTGTTTTGTTTTGTTTGTTTGTTTGATGATCCAATTGATGTTGGCAATTTGATCTATGGTTCCTCTGCCTTTTCTAAATTCAGCTTGAATATCTGGAAGTTCACGGTTCGCTACTGTTGAAGTCTGGCTTAGAGAATTTTGAGCATTAACCTACTAGCGTGTGAGATGAGTGCAATTGTGTAGTAGTTTGAGCATTCTTTGCCATTACCATTCTTTGGGATTGGAATGAAAATTGACCTTTTCCAGTCCTGTGGCCTCTGCAGAGTTCCAAGTTTGCTGCCATATTGAGTACAGCACTTTCACAGCATCATCCTTCAGGATTTGAAATAGCTCAACTGGAATTCCATCACCTTCACTACCTTTGTTCATAGTGATACTTCCTAAGGTCCACTTGACTTTGCATTCCAGAATGTCTGGTTCTAGGTGAGTGATCACCCCATTGTGATTATCTGAGTCATGAAGATCTTTTTTGTATAGTTCTTCTGTGTATTCTTGCCACCTCTTTTTAATATCTTCTACTTCTGTTAGGTCCATACCATATCTGTCCTTTACTGAGCCCATCTTTGCATGAAATGTTCCCTTGTTTCTCTAATTTTCTTGACGAGATCTCTAGTCTTTCCCATTCTATTCTTTCCTCTATTTATCTGCACTGACCACTGAAGAAGGCTTTCTTGTCTCTCCTTCCTTCTCTTTGGAAGCCTGTATTCCAATGGGTATATCTCCCCTTTTCTCCTTTGCTTTTCACTTTTCTTTTCACAGTGATTTGTAAGGGCTCCTCAGACAGCCATTTTACTTTTTTCCATTTCTTTTTCTTGGGGATGGTCTTGAACCCTGTCTTCTTTACAATGTCACAAACCTCTGTCCATAGCTCTTCAGGCACCTTGTCTATCAGATCTAATCCCTTGAACCTATTTCTCACTTCCACTGTATAATTATTAGGGATTTGATTTAGGTCATACCTGAATAGTCTAGTAGTTTTCCCTACTTTCTTCAATTTCAATCTGAATTTGGCACTAAGAAGTTCATGATCTGAGCCACAGTCAGCTCCCAGTCTTGTTTTTGCTGACTGTGTAGAGCTTCTCTATCTTTGGCTGCAAAGAATATCATCAATCTAATTTGGTATTGACCATCTGGTGATGTTCATGTGTAGAGTCTTCTGTTGTTCTGTTGGAAGATGATGTTTGCTATGACCAGTGCTTTTTCTTAGCCAAACTCTATTAGCCTTTGCCCTGCTTAATTCTGTACCCCAAAGCCAAATTTGCCTGTTACTCCAGGTATCGCTTGACTTCCTAATTTTGCATTCAAGTCCCCTATAATGAAAAGGACATCTTTTTCAGATGTTAGTTCTAGAAGGTCATGTAGATCTTCATACAACCGTTCAACTTCAGCTCCTTCAGGATTACTGCTGCAGTCCATTGGATAGCAAACAGTCCAACATTACAGAGTGACAGAATTGGACTGAGCTGACAGATATTATACACAGTTAATAGTGTATATAAGTCAATCCCAATCTCCCAAATCATCCCAGCCAACCCCCCCCCCCCTTGGTTTCCACATGGTTATTCTCTACATCTGTGTCTCTATTTCTGTTTTCATATAAGGTCTATACATTTTTTTCTAGATTCCACCCAGTTTGAAGTATGTTTTTTTTTTGTTTTTTCTGTTTCACTTACTTCACTCTGTATGGCAGAGTCTAGGTCTACCTATGTCTCTCATAATGACACAATTTCGTTTCTTTTTATGACTGAGTAATGTCCCATTGTATCTATGTGCCACATCTTCTGTATCCATTCCTCCACTGATGGACATTTAAGTTTCTTCCATGCCTTGTCTATTGTAAATGGTGGTACAATGAACATTGAGGTACATGTATCTTTTTCAAATATGGTTTTCTCTGGGTATTTGTACAGCAGTGGGATTGATGGTTCATATGTTAATTCTATTTTTAGTTTTTTTAAGGAAATGCCATAATGTTTTCCATAGAGGCTCTATCAGTTTATATTCCCACCAAGAGTGCAAGAAGATTCCATTTTCTCCATACCCTCTTCAGCACTTATGGTTTGTATATATATCTATATATACAATAATATATACTTAATGATATATATTTATTTATGATATATATATACACACATATATATTTAATGATAGCCATTCTGACTGGGTTGAATGATACTTCATTGTAGTTTGGTTTGCATTCCTCTAATAATTAGTGATGCTGAGCACTTTGTAACCTCAAATTCCTAAAAAATTAAAAGGTATTTAAGAATTTTAAAAAGTAAGAAGTTTCACTTCTTCTTTTCCTATCTGGATTCCTTTTACGTCTTTTTCTGCTCTGATTGCTGTGGCCAAAACTTCCAACACTATGTTGAATAGTAGTGGTGAGAGTGGGCATCCTTGTCTTGTTCCTGATTTCAGAGGAAATGCTTTCAATTTTTCACCATTGAGGGTGATGCTTGCTGTGGGTTTGTCATATATAGCTTTTATTATGTTGAGGTATGTTCCTTCTATTCCTGCTTTCTGGAGAGTTTTAATCATAAATGAGTGTTGAATTTTGCCAAAGGCTTTCTCTGCATCTATTGAGATAATCATATGGCTTTTATCTTCCAATTTGTTAATGTGGTGTATTACATTGATTGATTTGTGGATATTAAAGAATCCTTGCATTCCTGGGATAAAGCCCACTTGGTCATGGTGTATGATTTTTTTAATATGTTGTTGGATTCTGTTTGCTAGAATTTTGTTAAGGATTTTTGCATCTATGTTCATCAGTGATATTGGCCTGTAGTTTTCTTTTTTGTGGCATCTTTGTCTGGTTTTGGAATTAGGGTGATGGTGGCCTCATAGAATTAGTTTGGAAGTTTACCTTCATCTGAAATTTTCTGGAAGAGTTTGAGTAAGATAGGTGTTAGCTCTTCTCTAAATTTTTGGTAGAATTCAGCTGTGAAGCCATCAGGTCCTGGGCTTTTGTTTGCTGGAAGATTTTGATTACAGTTTCAATTTCCTTGCTTGTGATGTTTCTGTTAAGATCTTCTCTTTCTTCCTGGTTCAGTTTTGGAAAGTTATACTTTTCTAAGAATTTGTCCATTTCTTTCAAGTTGTCCATTTTATTGGCATAGAGCTGCTGGTAGTAGTCTCTTATGATCCTTTGTATTTCAGTGTTGTCTGTTGTGATCTCTCCATTTTCATTTCTAATTTTGTTAATTTGGTTCTTCTCTCTTTGTTTCTTAATGAGTCTTGCTAATGGTTGCAGATGACATGATCCTCTACATAGAAAACCCTAAAAACTCTTCCAGAAAATTACTAGAGCTAATCAATGAATATAGTAAATTTGCAGGATATAAAATTAACACACAGAAATCCCTTGCATTCTTATATACTAGCAATGAAAAAACAGAAAGAGAAATTAAGGAAACAATACCATTCACCATTGCAACAAAAAGAATAAAATACTTAGGAGTATATTTACCTAAAGAAACAAAAGACCTATATATAGAAAACTATAAAATGCTGATGAAAGAAATCAAAGAGGACACAAACAGATGGAGAAACATACTGTGTTCATGGATTGGAAGAATCAATATTGTCAAAATGGCTATTCTACCCAAAGCAATCTATAGATTCAATGCAATCCCTATCAAGCTACCAACGGTATTTTTCACAGAACTAGAACAAATAATTTCACAATTTGTATGGAAATACAAAAAACCTCGAATAGCCAAAGTAATCTTGAGAAAGAAGAATGGAACTGGAGGAATCAACCTGCCTGACTTCAGACTCTACTACAAAGCCACAGTCATCAAGACAGTATGGTACTGGCACAAAGACAGAAATATAGATCAATGGAACAGAATAGAAAGCCCAGAGATAAATCCACGAAACTATGGACACCTTATCTTTGACAAAGGAGGCAAGGATATACAATGGAAAAAAGACAATCTCTTTAACAAGTGGTGCTGGGAAAACTGGTCAACCACTTGTAAAAGAATGAAACTAGAACACTTTCTAACACCATACACAAAAATAAACTCAAAATGAATTAAAGATCTAAATGTAAGACCAGAAACTGTAAAACTCCTAGAGGAGAACATAGGCAAAACACTCTCCGACATAAATCACAGCAAGATCTTCTATGACCCACCTGCCAGAATATTGGAAATAAAAGCAAAAATAAACAAATGGGACCTAATGAAAATTAAAAGCTTTTGCACAACAAAGGAAACTATAAGTAAGGTGAAAAGACAGCCCTCAGATTGGGAGGAAATAATAGCAAATGAGGAAACAGACAAAGGATTAATCTCAAAAATACACAAGCAACTCCTGAAGCTCAATTCCAGAAAAATAAACGACCCAATCAAAAAATGGGCCAAAGATCTAAACAGACATTTCTCCAAAGAAGACATACAGATGGCTAACAAACACATGAAAAGATGCTCAACATCACTCATTACCAGAGAAATGCAAATCAAAACCACAATGAGGTACCATCACATGCCAGTCAGGATGGCTGCTATCCAAAAGTCTACAAGCAATAAATGCTGGAGAGGGTGTGGAGAAAAGGGAACCCTTTTATACTGTTGGTGGGAATGCAAACTAGTACAGCCACTATGGAAAACAGTGTGGAGATTTCTTAAAAAACTGGAAATAGAACTGCCATATGACCCAGCAATACCACTTCTAGGCATACACACTGAGGAATCCAGATCTGAAAGAGACACGTGCACCCTAATGTTCATCGCAGCACTGTTTTTAATAGCCAGGACATGGAAGAAACCTAGATGCCCATCAGCAGATGAATGGATAAGGAAGCTGTGGTACGTATACACCATGGAATATTACTCAGCCATTAAAAAGAATTCATTTGAATCAGTTCTAATGAGATGGATGAAACTGGAGCCCATTATACAGAGTGAAGTAAGCCAGAAAGATAAAGAACATTACAGCATACTAACACATATATATGGAATTTAGAAAGATGGTAACGATAATCCTATATGCAAAACAGAAAAAGAGACACAGAAGTACAGAACAGACTTTTGAACTCTGTGGGAGAAGGTGAGGGTGGGATGGTTCGAAAGAACAGCATGTATATTATCTATGGTGAAACAGATCACCAGCCCAGGTGGGATGCATGAGTCAAGTGCTCGGGCCTGGTGCACTGGGAATGCCCAGAGGAATCGGGTGGAGAGGGAGGTGGGAGGGGGGATTGGGATGGGGAATACGTGTAACTCTATGGCTGATTCATATCAATGTATGACAAAACCCACTGGAAAAAAAAAATAAAAAAAAAATAAAATAAAATAAATAAATAAAAAGTAAGAATTCTTTCTTTTGTTAAAATAGAATTAGAGAACTGAATTTACCCTCTTATCTGAACAACAAAAGTTTGGAATGAATGTAAGAAGCAGTAAGTTTAGAAGATATTGAACATCATATGAACAATAGATAATAGCAAATGAGAGTGACCGTATTGTCAGTTCAGCTAACTGAGCAATGTCACTAATAACTTGATTTTATGCTTTTCATTGCATCCATTTTCACGTATTTCCCTATTCTAACGGAAATCCATGGCCCAAGGATTTTATAATTCCTTTGCACATAACTTCAGCTTCCTTTCCCTTCTCTACTTGCTACAACTAATAGACAATCATTGTATTGTGGCTTGAATTTTGCACCCATCACTCAAAATACATATGTTGAAGTTCCAAAACCAATACTTCAAAATGTGACATTTCTAAATATGGCTTATGAAGATGTGATTAGTTAGGATAAGTTCACAGAAGTGGGCCTAAATCCAATATGTCTACTGTCATAAAATGGGGAAATTAGGACAAAGAAACATGTATACTGAGAGGAAACCATGTGAAGAAGAAGAGAATGTTCAGTTGATGCTTGTATAGTGTCACCAAGAAATGCAAATATATGCAGTTTGGCTTTAAGCTACCAGGAACTAGGCAAGAGGCAAGGAACATATTATCTTTCATAGTCTTCAGAAGGAACCAGCCATGCCAACATATTGATCTTGGACTTCTAGCTGCTCTTTAAGCCAACCAGTTAATGGGAGGGAAAACAAAAAACAATAGGGGTGTGAAAACCACTCGGTCAGTGGTATTTTGTTATAGTAGTTCTGGGAAACTACTATATGTGCCTTGATGCATATCCTATTTTTCCACTTCATTCCTATAAACTGTTAGACTGACTTTCATAATGAAAAGTGAAATAATTGAAATAGATAGCACTTAATTGCTGTTATCATCAAACATTTTTAAATAAGAATAGTATTTTTTCAAGAATATCTGAAAACATTATGTAACATGAGAACTTATAAGGTCAGTAAAATTGAAAGCAAAAGGAGAGGGTTGGGGGGCTTACAATAAAGTACAGTAAAAAAAAAAATTACAGAAACCTGAAAGCAAGGTATTTTAGAGATACTATTTAAATCAAGAGTTAGTAAAGTTGACCCCCCCCCAAAAAAAGCCAGATACTTCTTTTTTTCAATATCATAGCATCAAGTTGACACCTTTAAATTTAGACTGCCTACAATATAAGCAAAAGTATAGGAGAGGGAGGAGAAAGAGCATTTCAAAAAAGAAGTTTAATGTTAGAGCTATTGAATTTGAATATAGAATTGACCAATCACTTACTCAGAAACAGATAAAATTCTGAACTAGAAGTGACTCATTTGAAACAGCATTTCCAAATTTTGAATAGATTGTATGAGGAGTAACTTGCTAACAATAGTTAAAGAACATTAATCAGTGTAACAGTGTGAAATTTACACTATTACCTATTGCCAATGACAAATGCATATTGAAGCTATAAATCTGTCAGGAAAATATGAAGTTTGTCTAGTAATCTAGCCTATGATAATGCTATCAGAAACCCAAATGTTGTTGTTGTTCAGTGCCTAAGTTTTGTCCGAGGACTGCAGCACTCTAGGATAACAGGTCCTTCACTATGTCCTGGAGTTTGTTCAGATTTATGTTCATTGAGTCAATAATACTATCAACCATTTCATCCTCTGTTGCCCTTTTCTCCTCCTGCCTTCAGTCTTTCCCAGCATCAGGGTCTTTTCCAAAGAGTTGGCTCTTAAAATCAGGTGACCAAAGTGTTAAGGGAAGCACGCTGATTGAAACCGCCCACCCTGGCCAGGCACCATAGTAACCATTTGCATGAGTTGTTTTATGACAGGAAGTCCTGGTAAGGAACAGGGAACTAGTAAGCCTCCACCAACCAGAAGAGTTTGGGAAAGGTCAAAAGGGGACACCACCTGTCCAACCACCTCCCAGTATCCTCTCTGGCATCCATCTTGGCTGAACAAGGCGTGCACCACCAGGAAGGACTCTGAGTCAGAAAGATTGGCTAAAGACAACCTGGAAACTAATCCCATCACCGTAAAACTGAGACTGCAAGCCATGTGACAGAGCAGTTCTCCTGGGTTCCCTTACCCTACTGCTCTCCACCCAGGTGCCCTTTCCCAATAAAATCTCTTGCTTTGTCAGCACATGTGTCTCTTCGGACAATTCATTTCTGAGTGTTAGACAAGAGCCCAGTTTCAGGCCCTGGAAGGGGTCCCCCTTCCTGCAACAAAAGCATTGAAGCTTCAACATCAGTTGTTCCAGTGAATATTCAGGGTTGATTTCCTTTAGGAATGACTGATTTGATCTCCTTGCAGTCCAAGGGATGCCCAATAGTTTAGTTCTCCTGTGTATTTGTGCCATCTCTTCTTAATCTCTGTTTCTGTTAGATCTTTACCATTTCTGTCCTTTATCATGCCTATCCTTGCATGAAATATTCCTTTGATATCTCCAATTTTTCCTGCAAGAAATCTATATCTTTTCCAATCTGTTGTTTTCTTCTATTTCTTTACACTGTTCACTTAAGAAGGCTTTCTTATTTCTCCTTGCTATTCTCTGGAATTCTCACTTAGTTGGATATATTGGGCTTCCCTGGTGGCTCAGATGGTAAAGCGTCTGCCTGCAATGTGGGAGACCCAGGTTCAACCCCTGGGTCAGAAAGATACCCTGGAGAAGGAAATGGCAACCCACTTCAGCACTCTTGCCTGGAAAATTCCATGGACTGAGGAGCCTGGTAGGCTACAGTCCTTGGGGTTGCAAAGAGTCGGACATGACTGAGTGACTTCACTTCTTCACTTTTTCCCTTTCACTCTTGCCTTTCACTTCTCTTCTTTCTCAGCTATTTGTAAGGCCTTCTCAGGTAATCCTTTTGCCTTCTTAGATTTATTTTTTTTTGGGGGGGGGTGGGAAGATAATTTTGACAACTGCCTCCTGTACCATGTTACAGACCTCTGTCCAGAGCTCTTCAGGCACCCTGTCTATCAGATCTAATCCCTTGAATCTCTTCATCACTTCCACTGTATAATTGTAAGAGATTTTATTTAGATCATACTGAATGGCCTAGTGTTTTCCATACTTGCTTCAATTTAAGCCTGAATTTTGCAATAAGGAGCACATGATCTGAGGCATAGTCAGCTCCAGATCTTGTTTTCACTGATTGTATAGACCTTTTTCATCTTTGACTAAAAAGAACATGCTCAATCTGAATTCAGTATTGACTATTGGTTATGTCTGTATGTAGGGTCATCTTTTGTTGTCTTGAAAGAGGGTGTTTGCTATGACCAGTGTGTTCTCTTAACAAAACTCTGTTAACCTTTGCCCTGCTTCATTTTGTACTCCAGGGTCAAACTTGCCTGTTAATTCAGGTATCTCTTGACTACCTTCTTTTTTATTCCTATGTCCTATGATAAAATGTTTTTTTTTGTTGTTGTTTTTTTTTGGTTTTTTTTTTGGTGTTTGTTCTAAAAGATACTGTAGGTCTTCAGAGAACTGGTCAGCTTCAGCTTCTTTGACATTAGTGACTAGGGCATAGACTTGTATTAATGTGATGTTGAATTATTTGCCTTGGAAATGCACGGAGATCATTCTGTCACTTTTGAGATTACACCCAAGTGCTGTGTTTTAGATTCTCTTGTTGACTATCGAAAAGGTGTTGCTGAGCCATGAAAGATGCTGGGATTCTTAGCCTCTAGAGGAGAGGAATTCAATCCAGGGCTGGTGACGAGGCTTGATCACTCAGAGCTTTTGTGTAATGAAGTTTTATTAATGTATAAAAGAGATAAAGAAAGCTTCTGACATAGACATCAGAAGGGACAGAAAGAGTGCCCCCCTGCTAGTCTTTAGCTAGATGTTATATAGCTACTAGCAGACTGCTAACTAGAGAAAGGATATGTCTCAAAATTCAGGGACTGGCTCCAGGTCCCTCACCCACAACATGCATTTTGCGATAACATTGGCATAAGGTAAGTTATCCTGGGCCATTAAAGATTGACATGAATCTTGAAGAAAGGCAGATTTCCAAGCAAAGTCACAGTCTCATTAACATAGCTTAAGAAAACATTTGGATGAGTAAAACACTGGTTTGTCAAGTTGGTTCTGAGTCTCAGATGAACCAACTTGAAGAAAGACAGAGTCTAGGGTAAATACATAGTTCATTAACATAGCTGAAGACAAACACTTTATAAAAATTTTTTTTAAAGTGCACTGGTTAGCTCAAGGTTTGAGAAAATTTAAGTTCAGGTGGAACCAGGTGTCATCGTAGCAACACAGAATTTTAAAAGAAACCTCCTTTTAAATCTGTATAGAGAAGGGGGACAAAGCTGACACTTGCAGCTTGTTTCCTCCTATCGCTTGAGAGAGATAACAAATATTTGACACTTGCAGCCTGTTTTCTCCGTTTGGAGACCCCTAGCCTTCCTGCCTGCTACCCTCTCACTATGAGAGCTACTCCTTTTTTTTTTCCCCCATTTTTTTAAGAGTTTCTTGCCTACCGTAATGAAATGGAAATCTGAGTTCTTGTTTGCAGAGCGAAAGCTGAACTTCATGAACACACAAACACTAACAGTAGCAAGTGAATAGAACTTATTAAAGAGAAGGAAAGTACAAAGCTCTCAGTATAGACACTGAGCGGAGAAGGCAATGGCACCCCACTCTAGTACTCTTGCCTGGAAAATCCCATGGACGGAGGAGCCTGGTAGGCTGCAGCCCATGAGGTCACTAAGAGTTGGACACGACTGAGCAACTTCACTTTCACTTTTCACTTTCATGCATTGGAGAAGGAAATGGCAATCCATTCCAGTGTTCTCGCCTGGAGAATCCCAGGGACAGGGGAGCCTAGTGGGCTGCCATCTACGGGGTCTCACAGAGTTGGACACGACTGAAGCGGCTTAGCAGCAGCAGTAGCATAGACACTGAGAGGTGTTAAAGAGTCCCCCCAAAGGTGGGACTTATAGCAGTTTTTATATCCTTAATCTGCACATTTTGGTGACTCCTGTCCTTGAAATACATCGTTTTTAACCAATCAGTTTAAAGGTCAAGATGCTTAACTCAACATCTTTATGGCTTCTCTTGATTCTTGGATTAAGTGGTCATCCTTTTTACACACCCTGGCCATTTTACAATGGATTAGATGTTTGGGTTTAAGATTAATGATCACCAGTTGTTTCTCCCTCAGGCGTATGGAACAGATGTTAACTACTGCCCTTCCCTGGATCTGAGTGCTGATCAGACCAAGGACACATTCCAGGAATTCCAGACAAAGAGTAAAGTTTTAGGTTAATGGAAGAGAAGTTTACTGAAAACAAGACTGAAGTCTCAGAGTCCTACACTGACTACCTAGCAATTTCTACCTCAGTAGTAGATATAGTTGTCATCTGAATTAAATTTGCCCATTCCCATCCTGTTTAGTTCACTGATCCCTAAGACACCAATGTTCACTCTTGCCATCTCTTGCTTTACTGCATCCAATTTACTTTGATTCATGGACCTGACATACCAAGTTCCTATGCAATAATGGTCTTTAAAGCATCAGACTTTACTTTCACCATTGTACATATCCACAACTGAGCATCATTTCTGCTTTGACTCAACCTCTTCATTCTTTCTGGATCTATTAGTAATTACCCTTTGCTCTTCCCCAGTAGTGTATTGGATACCTTCTTACCTGGGAGACTCATCTTCTGGTATCATACTTTTTGCCAGTTTCATACTGGCAGTTAACAGTTTCATACTGTTCATGGGGTTCTTGAGGCAAGAATACCTGAATGGTTTGCCTTTCCCTCCTCCAGAGGACCATGTTTGGTCAGAATTCCCCACTATGGCTTGTCCATCTTGGGTGACCCTGCATGGCATGTCTAATAGCTTCATTGAGTTAAGTAAGCCCCTTCACCATGACAAGATTGTTATCCATAAAGTGGAAACATCCAGATACATTAAGAAAATATGCAAATTGAGGATGGATGATTTGAAATTGGACATATCTTGAATTATGAAATATTTATGGTCATAGCAAATATTTGACTATTTAGACTTAGATATTCTGAGAGCTGATCGAGTGATTTGTTTTTAATGAAAATATGTTAAGGAGTATAGTTAATATAATCAAACGACACCATCATCCAGTCACAATATAAATAAGGCTTTAAAAACTAAAATCATTAATGAGATAAATTGAAGAGTATGTTAAAATACCTTACATAAAATCATTTTAATATATCAGAAATTAAATTTAATACAAAAGAGTATTGTCTCTAAAATTCTCTTCAGTAAATTGTCCTTCTTAACTAATTAAGAGCATGGAATAGAAGTCTAATATGTGTTATTACTCTTTCATATCTAAAAAAGTTACATTTAATTCTGATTTAATTTTCATTGGTTTAGCTATTGTTACTATTGTCCAAATCTACCTCCTTTTCTTCTTTTTTTTTTTTTTGCAGAAGAGATGATAGAAGATTATAATGATCAGTCTGAAATGATTGTATTTCTATAACAGACATTTTGTTACCTATGAACACACACACACACACACACACATCGATGCTTTTTTTATTTTAACTTTGGAAGTAATTAAATCCCTTAAAATTTTAATAGTAGATATATTTGTTCTCAATTCTAGTTTTCTGAATGTGTGCAACAAAAGAATTAAGGTATGAATCTAATACTAAACATAAGATAAAATTAAACCAGGAAAGAGTTTGTTTAACACAATAGAAAAAAAATAGATTGTATTGTTGTTTTCTGTTGACTGAAGGACCCATTTGAATTTTTAGATTTTAATTTTACTGATTAAAAATGTTAAGAGAAAGTGAAACTTTTAATATAGTTGTTGGTATATCTCATTACTATATATAAGGCATTGTAAAGTAATGAAAAACAGATATATAATTCTAGTAGAAATAATAGCATTAAAGAAAATAGCTTAGAAATATTAATAAAATTGTTGCAGAAATTAGAAAATGTTCTTTTATAAATCTCTTGATGACATTTTTCATTTTAATAAGAACATTATAATTTACTTTATTTTAATGGAATGTTACAGAATAAATTAAGGAAAATCAAACTTAAAATGAGTGACTTTAAAGAGGGAACACATAGAGCATTGTGATGAATGGCTAAATGCTCAGCAATTATTGAAATTACTGGATATCAGATCCAAGTTTCAGTACAAAGCTAGAGATATCACAAGCAAAAAATCAGTTTCTGAAAGATTTCTTGTTTATCAAGAAGAGCATACAAAATTTGTCATTCAGTTGTTGAAAAGACCCTGATACCAGGAAACATTGAAGGCAGGAGAAGAAGGGGATGGCAGTGGATGAGATGGTTGGATGGCATCACCAACCCAATGGACATGAGTTTGGGTAAACTCTGGGAGTTGGTGATGGACAGGGAGGCCTGGCATATTGCATCCCATGGGGTCACAAAGAGTCAGACACAACTGAGTGACAGAACTGATCAACAGAATATTGTTGCTATAATGATGTGTGTCCTGCTTTCTTCCCCAATCTGAGCTGAAACTCACATCTGTCCATTCTATCTCATCAACACTTCTGGGGATGTGTGTGTGTGTGTGTGTGTGTGTGTGTGTGTGTGTTAGGATTTGAAAGATTAGGCAAAACAGAAAAAGAGACACAGAAGTACAGAACAAACCTTGGGACTCTGTGGGAGAGGGCGAGGGTGGGATGTTCTGAGAGAATAGCATTGAAACAAGTATACTATTCAGGGTGAAACAGATAGCCAGCCCAGATGGAGGCATGAGACAAGTGCTCAGGGCTGGTGAACTGGGAAGACCCAGAGGAATGGGATGGGGAGGGAGGCGGGAGAAGGGATTGGGATGGGGAATACATGTATATTCATGGCTGATTCATGTCAATGTATGGCAAAAACCACTACAGGTTGTAAAGTAATTAGCCTCCAACTAATAAAAATAAATGAAAAAGTTTTTTAAAAAAAGAGAGAAAGATTGGGTTGATTTCAGATTATTTGACACAATATAAAGTGAACAAAAGAAACTATGCCAACACAAAAGGTGAGAGTCAATTACCCTGATCAAATCTGTTCTACTTGTGGCATTGATGTATGCTACATCTTTTACCAAACAATGAGAAGCATTTTAATAAACCTGTTGAATAAGATAACAACGACAAAAAAAAAACATTCTAAAGATGAATGTGAATGCTAAGGAAAAACAAAAATAACCTTTTTTTTTTTTTGAAAACTTTAAATACTGCCACAATGATGTTTTGAACTAAATTTTAGAAAGACAGGAAATTAATTTAGCTATCAAACACTTCATATATGTTGACTGAATAGATTTAAACCAAAAAATAAAAACAAAATCATCATTAGTAGCAATATATTATGAAAAATAGTTAACATAAAATATTATATATTATTACTGAGGTGTTGTATTAGAAGCAAAGGTATGTGTCCAGTATCATCATTCTCCATCATTCAGGCACAAGCAGCTAAGGATACAACAAATATTTTGAATGAATCAGATTATTCACAAAAGTAGAGACTACAGATCTTTACAATTGTGATATTTCCTTAGTTCTGGTCCTTGTGTCTATAACAGAATGAGTACACAATGATAACCTTACAAATATATCAATGAGTGAATTTTACTAACTCATTGGATTGGGACACAATATGAAAAAATGAGGCATTCATGTGAGATGATTTAGTAGTGTAGCCCATAGGCAAATACAAGATTCTTTATTTTCCTCAGAAAATGTTAAAACATTTTTTACCAGATTACTCGCTCATTATCTTATCCCTTGTTTCTCTTTCACAAATATGTCTTATTTTCTCACCATTCACTTATTTCTGACTATATTAAACTTCATTTTATTTACAAACTTCTCAAATAAAAAAATGTATGATCAGCAATAAATTAATTTGAGTAAATTATTTTGAAATCTATCACTTATTACTCCCATCTCAAATCACTTCCTTCCCTATACTCTGGTTGATCCTTTTGTAGAAAATATATTCTCACTGAAATACAATTACCATAATACAAATTATCATAGCAATATCTAATAAATTATAAAATGTGAATAAAAATAAACCTAGTAATGTCAATATCTATATAACCTCTACCTACATATACCATATAAATATATATACTGCAGAATTTTATGGACTCTATCTTTAAATTTTCTCAAAATCTCCACATCTTCTACTCCGGCATAAGCCAGCATCACTTTTATTTTTTATTATTGTTCTCTATAACCTGGGACAAGGTTGGCAAAACTTATTTGGGAAGGAGCAATAGTATTTTAGGCTTCACTAGTCAGGATGGAAAATTGAGAACATTATATAGGTACAGGAAATCTTCTGATGTGCAGTAGTTATATTTCATACAGTTTCAACAAATGCTAAATTAGCAAATACTGACACATTGCTCCCAGAGGAAATAAGAGTTTAGGTGCCTATAAGCCTCTGATCACAACATGTTTATCAATCATTCACCATTTAAATCTGTTTTTTATATTTTTTTAAAGGTAACTTATTTATTGTATATCATTGATATATTAACATTGAATTCAGAGCCAACAGCCTAGAGAAGGGTATAGCAACCCATTTCAGTATTCTTGCTTGGAGACTCCCAAGGACGGAGGGTCCTCATGGTCTATAGTCCATAGGATTGCAAAGAGTTTGACATGACTGAAGCGACTTAGCAGTCATGCACACAGAACCAACAACGCTATAATTCATGCCAGAATATACTTTATCTAAAATACATTATGTGCATCACAGACTTCTTGCACTTTGGAACACTAAACAGAACATTAGCACTACTTCTGGGACAGTTTTACCTAGTGAAATCACCAAAAAATGCACAAAAATGCAGCACTAAACAGACCTAGAAAAAATTGCTTGTTTAAAATATGAGAGCTAAAACAAGAGTGCAGAATACAGCCTCACTTAACCTTTGCTAGTAGCATGATAATCTTCCACTCAGTCCTCTGCTGCTCTGGACATGTGTACATCTGCTAATGATTGTTAAAGTGCTTCCAGTATTGATTTGGGTATTACAAACACATTTTAGTGAGGGGGAAATTTTGCAAATACAGAATCCATAAGAAATAATTAACTCTACTTATATGACAGTCATTTTAAAGTATAAAAACAATTCTTAGTTCATGGCTTTGTTAAAACAGTGCTGGGTATAGTTGGGTATCTGTATTTTACTGACATTTAATTCAGCCTACTTATGGGATATACCTCTGTTCTTCTCAGATTCTGTAGTCAGATAAGTAAACACCTTTCCCCAACACAAAACAATTAATGCCATTTTTTTTTTCAAATTTATCCAAAGGATTCCCATTATTTATATAGTAACGTCCAAACTCCTTTCTGTGTCCCACAAATCCCCTACAAATTCTCGGGCTTGTGCTCTCCCTTTGCTAACACTACCTAGTCATATTGACTTTCTTGATGCTATTAAAATATTTCAAGCTTGCATGTCGTCCAAGGTCTTTGTACACACACTTTCTCCAGTATGGAACACTTATGCTTCAGATCTCTGTTAAAAAAAAAAGTTCTTTGTGACATGTCGATGTCTGTTCACCATCCTCTATGTGGAAAAATCTGCCTTCTAATATGGCTACTGAATTTCTTTTGTTTTTATGCTGTATTAGTTATTTAGCATTTTGATTACTACCTGACATTGCATTACATATTCACTTATTTATTTACTTGTTTTCATGTATTGTTTCCCCACAAGGGCAGAAATCTCTTGGTGTTTGACACATGTACAGACTCCATCTTGGCATTTAGTCAATCCTTAATAAATATTTGTTCAATGAATGTATGTTGAAAGATTGCACATGTTCTAGTATTCTCCCCACTGCAGTGTAAGGACATATACACAAAGTATAAGAAATAGACAGAGCTGTATTTTTATTGAACCTCATCCAGACCTTACTTTTGCATCTTTAAATTCTCCTTTGAATTACAAAGTAATTGCTCAAATTCTATAAGCCTTCCAAATATTTATTTTAGGACTCATCTTCCATTGCTGCAGCAACCTAAATAAATTTTATTTTCTCTGACCATTTGCTAGTTCATAGTGACCATTTTCTATTGGTCTTTGACTAGTATCTTTTAAATCATTTCTAATATATATAGTATCTTTAAAATCACTCCCATTAAATATTATTTATCTCTCATCTTTGCAAATCACTAAATGATTGGAACTTAATAATGACAGACCCTGATGCTGGGACAGATTGAGGCAAAAGGAGAAGAGGAAAGCAGAGGATGTGATGATTAGATAGCAACACCATCTTAGAGTCAATGCACATGAATTTGAGCAAACTCTGGGAGATAAAGAAGGACAGGGAAGCCTGGTGTGCTACAGTTTATGGGGTCACACAGAGTTGGACATGACTTAGTGACTGAACAACAACAATTCTCTTGATGTTATATTTGTGGTCCGCAGATCAGCAGCATCAATATCAAAATAGAAATGGGAATTTCAGTTCATACAACAGAAATTCTAAATCAGGACCTGCATTTTTTTTTTTTTTTGGCCATGCCTAGAGGCTTGTGGGAATCTTAATTCTCCAACCTGGGATCAAACCAAGGCCCCTGACAGTGAAAGCCCCAAATCCTGACTACTGGACTGCCAGGAAATTCCCCAGAATCTGCATTTTATATGGTTCCAGGATAATTTATATGTCTATTAAATTTGAGAAGCACTGAAAGTGGGCTAAGATGATGGGATACTAATCTGGAAACTAATGGTATGTCTCAATTGTTCACTGAATCAAGTTGTAGAGCTAATAAAAATTACCAAAGTGATACTATTCTAGAATGTACAGAGTGTACTGCTCTTTGTTCACTCTGTAGGACCACAAACCCATCCCAGGGAAGTCAGAGGAGGCATCCCAAAAGACGTGACTTCTGGAACTGAACTAAGACGAATGAAGAAGAAAATGCAATTAATCAGTATTAAGTAAATGTTTGATACATAAAAGATCTGGTATTCTTCTTAAGGACAGATCCCAGATCATATTCATATTTTACTCCCAAAATTCCTGGCCCTTAATAAGCATTTATTGAATTTAAAAAATAAATAGAAAAATTAATTTCCTTTATATTCAATGCTTTTCTTTGTCATTAAATGTTTCCTAAGCAGTTGCCATAAATGTGGAAAAACCCCTCCATTATTAACATATATTATAAATATTGCATGTGGAACAAGCATTATGTCTTCATCCATAAATTTTTTCTTGATATTCAGGAAAGTTAATTTCATATCTGAACTGTTATTTCTCCAAGATTAGTATTATGTGGTTGAATATTACATTTTCCACTATTGTAGAAATATTAGTCTGTTCTTTTTGTGGGGCTAAACTTATTGAATGTTATGATATTATTTGCACCTCTGAACCAGCAATCCTAAAGCCATATATAATTTGATATTTTTACTTAGTATTTGGTCAAGTTAGGCATCAATAAAACAATAATAAAAGAGCCTACAAAATTATAGCAAGCTGTTCAAATCTACACTGTCTACTCATATCTTTAATCCTTTAAACTAGATTTTTTTTTTTAATTTTCAACTATAAATTAATACTTATCTCAGTAACTGTATATTTGCTGCTTCTAAGACACATATGAATAAAAATTATTTTCTTACTCTTTTACATTTAAAAATACCACCCTATTTTTACTTTTTCTTGGAAAAATTATTAGCAATATAAACTTTTTTTCATTTCATACTTAGAAACTACATATAATATTGTAATTTAGTAGATATTCCTGGAGATCCTAAGGGAATAGTGGCATTTCTTACTAAAATACTTACCCCTTAAAATATTGTTGTTCAGTCACTCAGTTGTGTCTGTTTCTTTGTGACCTCATGAACTGCAACACACTAGGCTTCCTGGTCCTTCACTATCTCCCAACGTTTGCTCAAACTTATGTCCACCAAATCAGCGATGCTGTCCAAGCCGCTCATCCTCGGTCATCACCTTCTTTTCCTGCCTTCAATCTTTACCAGCAACAGGGTCTTTTCCAATGATTTGGCTCTCCCAATTAGAAGGCCAAAATACTGGAACTTCAACTTCAACATCAGTTCTTCTAATGAATATTCAGGGTTGATATACTTGAGGATTGACTGGTTTGATCTCCGTGCTGTCCAAGGCATTCTCAAGAGTCTTTTCCAGCACCGCAGTTTGAATGCATCAATTCTTTGGTGCTCAGCATTCTTTATGGTCGGTCCAACTATCACATCTGTACGTAGCTACTAGAAAAAACATAGCTTTGACTATATGGACCTTTGTCTGCAAAGTGATGTCTCTGTTTTTTAATACGTTGTCTAGGTTTGTCACGGGTCTGCCCTGGTGGCTCAGAGAGTGAAGAGTATGGACACAATGCAGGAGACCAGGGTTCAATCCCTCAGTTGGGAAGATTTCCTGGAGAAGAACATGGCAACCCACTCCAGTATTCTTGCCTGAGAATCTCATAGACAGAACTAGCCTGGCAGGCTATGGTCTACAGGGTCACAAAAAGTCATAGCTTTTATTCCAAGGAGTAATCATTTTTTAACTTCATGGCTTCAGTCACCATCCTCAGTGATTTTGGAGCCCAAGAAAATAAAACCTGTCACTGTTCCATTTTTCCCCATCCATTTGCCATAAAGTGATGGGACCTGATGCAATGATCTTCATTTTTTGAATGTTGACTTTTAAGCCAGCATTTTTACTCTCCTCTTTCACCTTCATCAACAGGCTCCTCCGTTTCTTTTTGCTTTCTGCCATTATGGAGGTGTCATCTACATATCTGAGACTATTGATACTTCTCCTGGCAATCTTGATTCCAGCTTGACCTTCATCAAGTCCAGAATTTCACATGATGTACTCTGCATAGAAGTTAAATAAGCAAGGTGACAATATACAGCTTTGATGTACTTCTTTCTCAATTTGAAACCAGTCCATTGTTCCATGTCTGGTTCTAACTGTTGCTTCTTGACCTGCATACAGGTTTCTCAGGAGGCAGGTAAGGTGGTTTGGTATTCCCATCTCTCTAAGAATTCTCCACAGTTTGTTGTGATCCACACAGTCAAAGGGTTTAGAGAAGTCAATGAAGCGGAAGTAGATGTTTTTCTGGAATCCCCTTACTTTTCCCTATGATTCAACTGATGTTGGCAATTTGGTCTCTGGTTCTTCTGCCTTTTCTAAATCCAGCTTGCACATCTGGAAATTCTCATTTTATGTATTGTTGAAGCCTAGCTGGAAGGCATTTGAGCATTACCTTGCTAGCATGTGAAATGAGTGCAACTGTGTGGTAGTTTGAGCGTTCTTTGGCATTCCCCTTCTTTGGGATTGGGATGAAAACAGACCTTTTCCAGTGCTGTGCCCACTGCCAAGTTTTCCAAATTTGATGACATATTGATTACAGTACTTAAAACGGCAACATCTTTTAGGATTTGAAATACAACAGCTGGAATTGCAGCACCTCCACTAGCTTTGTTCAAAGTAATACTTCCAAAGGTCCACTTGACTTCATGATACATGATGCTATCTCTAGGTGAGTTATGGCAACGTCATGGTTATCTAGGTCATTAGACTTTTTGTATAGCTCTTCTGTGTGTTATTTCCATCTCTTCTTAATAAATACTGCTTTTGTTAGGTCCATACGATTTCTGTCCTTTATTATGTCCATTTCACATGAAATGTTCCTTTGGTGTCTTTAATTTTCCTGAAGAGATCACTTATCTTTCACATTCTATTGCTTTCCTCTATTTCTGAGTATTTATCATTTATGAAGGCTTATTTATCTCTCTTTGCTTTTCTTTGGAACTCTGCATCCAGATGGGTATATCTATACTTTTCTACTTTATCTTTCAATTCTTTTCTTTTCTCAAAAATTTAAGGCCTTCTCAGACAACCAATTTGCCTTTTTGCATTTCTTTTTATTAAAGACAGTTTTGATCACGCCCTCCTGTACAATGTTATGAACCACCATTCATAGTTTTCTGGCACTCTATCAGCTCTAATCCTTTGAATCTATTTGGCACTTCCACTATATAATCATAATGGATTCAATTTAAGTCATACCTGAATGGCCTAGTGGTTTTTGCTACTTCAATTTAAGTCTGAATTTTGCAATAAGGAGTTCATGATCCAATTCACAGTGAGCTGCTCATTTTTTTTTTGCTGGTTGTGTTCATTTTCTCCATCTTCAGCTGCAAAGAATAAAATCAATCTGATTTTGGTATTGACCATCTGGTGATGTCCATGTGTAGAGTCATCTCTTCTGTTGTTGGAAGAGAGTGTTTCCCATGACCAGTACATTCTCTTGACAAAGCTCTGCTAGCCTTCGCCTTGCTTCATTTCGCACTTCTAGGCTAAGCTTGCCTGTTACTCCAGGTATCTCTTGACTTCCTACTTTTGCATTCCAATCCCCTAGGATGAAAGGGACATCTTTTTTTGTTGTTACTTTTAGAAGATCTTGTAGGTCTTTATAGAACCAGTCAGCTTCACCTTCTTTGACATTAATGGTTAGGGCATAGACTTGGATTACTGTGATACTGAATGGTCTGCCTTGGAAATTAACTGAGATGATTCTGTCATTTTTGGGATTGCACCCAAGTACTGCATTTTGGACTGTCTTTGTTGACTATGAGGCTACTCCACTTCTTCTAAGGGATTCTTGCCCAAAGTTGTAGATGTAATAGTCATCTAAAATAAATTCACCCATTCCCATCCATTTTAGTTCACTGAATGCTAAAATGTCTTCAGTCTTACCCTTTCTTGTCTGACCACTTTCAATTCGGCTTGATTTATCAACTACACCTTCCAGGCCCCTATGCAATATTGTTCTTTAAAGCATTGGACTTCACTTTCATCACCAGACACAGCCATGGCTGGGCATCATTTCTACTTTGCCTCATCCTCTTCATTCCTTCTGTAGCAATTTCTACACTTTTCTCCAGTAGCATATTGGACACTTACTGACCTGGGGCGGAGGCAGGTTTCATCATTCAGTGTGATATCTTTTGACCTTTTCATACTGTTCATGGAGTTCTCAAGGCAAGAATGCTGAAGTGGTTTGCCATTCCCTTCTCTAGTGGACTGCATTTTGTCAGAACTCTCCACTATGACCTGCCCATCTTGAGTGGCCCTACAAGGCATCACTCACAGTTTCATTAAGTTACACAAAACTGGCTCAAAGATGAAAGTGTAGAAGGATGTATGCTCATCTTCTCCTGCAAGAACACCAACATCACAACTGGCTGCTGAACAGCTATTTACAGGAGAATGTTGGAACCCACCAAAAAAAGATACCCCATATGTAAGAGCAAAGGAGAAGACACGGAAAAACTGGCATGAGGGTCACAGTTGGGTTTAAAATCAAGCCTCATACCTGCCAGAGATGCTTGGAGCACACAAACAGAACCTTGTGTGCACCAGAGCCCAGGGAAAGGAAAAGTGGTCATCACAAGAAACTGAGCCAGTTCTGCCTTTGAGTGTTTGGGAGTCTCCAGCAGAGGACTGGGTCAAGAGAGGCCCTGCTGCAGGGTCAGGGATACTGACAGCAGCAATCCTGGGAGGTATAGCTGGCTGGCATAAGTCCTTTTGGAGGAGGCTGTCATTACCACTACCATAGTTTGTCCTCAGGCCAAATTACAAGGAGAAAACACAACCCCACCCATCAGCAGAGAATTGGATTAAAGATTTATTGAGCATGGCCTTGCGCACCAGAGCAAGAGCCAGTCTTCCCCATAGCCAATTCTTCCCATCAGAAAGCTTGCAGAAGCCTCTTTCCCTCATACATCAGAGGGCAGACAGAATGAAAACCACCATCACAGAAAACTAACCAAAATGATCACATGGATCACAGCTTTGTATAACTCTTAAAGTATATGGTCCAGAAATCATTTCACCATAAATTTCATAGTGAAATTTATAATGAAGTTTCATTTGGAACTAATATCCTCTGTCATCTTTTCTTTTGAGTGTGTTATGTGTCAAAAACAGGTAAAATTAGGAAAAAATTCTTTTATGAATTATACATATATATGAATATATATTTTTATTCATATATATATATGAATATACTGACTAACAGAGATTGGTGTTTGTGAATTTACTTAATCATGTACAATACTCTGTGATATAGATTACTTTCATTTTAATAAACTTTATGTCACTAAATGGCAAAGTTCATTTTTTTTAGTACACATGAAAGCATTTCCTACCATGTTTTAAACTATGTTTAATATGTGAAATAATAAAATGACAGGGAATGACTGCTATTGCTAATTTCATCAATCATATTAAATCACTCTAACTTATTAAAGCTAACAAATTCACACACATGCACAAAAAAAAAACTTGAAATATATTTGAAGCATCAATTTCTTATCTATAAGCTGAAATCTTTACCAATATTTCAAAATCCATGCTTATTAGAGAAAAAGTTTACAAGTATAGTGCTATGATTTTTATTTGGTTTCCTTTACACAATAATCAGACCTGCAAATAACAACTCAGGCTTCAGTCCACATTTGAGGAAAGATTTTGATATACAGTCATGTCAAATATATGGCTGAAGTTTATATCTTTCATCTATAAAATAAATTGCTATTTCAAAAATTGTTTTCTTTCCCCTAATACTTCTACTGTTTCTTTTCTACTTTAAGTTAGAGTTACTTATATATATGGATGCCATCACAAGTGCAATAATTTATAACACATAAAATTAATGGTATAATCAGATTTACAAAATCTTACAAAGCACATAGGTGGCTTTATAATATTTTTAATGTAACTAATTGATTAATTTATTCTTTGCTTGTCATTTATTTATTTTATTTTTGAACTATTATAGAATGCTTTCTGTCTTTTGAATCTTATATATGCATAACAACCTTGTTTTATTACTATTTGACATTTAAAGCACAATTCTGTCTCTTTTCTTGCTTGGAAAAATTGTTGGCTAATATGATAACAGATTTTTTCAATCTCAACCTCATTGAGTTTCATTGGGTGTATACAGAAACTGTCAAAATATGAGAGTAAGAAAGATGGCATTCAGCAGATTGTAGAACAAGTGATGAGAAATATGTTCATGGATGAGTTAAAATATTTTAAAATACTTCTGGTTTAAAATTGTCAGTCTTTTGCTTTTTGCTGAATTCAATGAGTCTCTAAATAATTTAAGGTCACAATTAGAAATAAATTATATCAATCCTGAAAAAATTATTCTATATTTCAACCATGACTTTCAAGTAAAGTTGAATACATATGCTAAAAAAGAAAGAAAAGAAAAATTATGCATATGTAGATATTATTTATATCTAAAAAAATATTATCTAAGATACTGGAAAATGCAAATTTACTTGCACTTACTGATTGCAAGTAAGAAAACAGGAATATGAAAAGCCTGTGGTGTTAATAAGATCTACAGCAACATCTAATAATTAATGTAATTGCTTTAGAAATGATAATAATGGGTTTATACACAAGCCTATTCAAATTTTTTTTTTATTTTTATACAGGAAATATTTAGATTGGGCTTGCTAACTGCTATTGATTACAAAGTAAGGGGAGGAAATATGAAATGTTAGCCAGAATTAAGACACACTGAAGCTAGATTTTACTGGTGACATAAAGCAAGTGATCAGATAGATGATGATGAAAAGCTAATGTTCATTTAATTCTATAGACTTGTACCAAGTTTTTTATACTTCCAGGTTTTTTATGCTAAAAGTAGCTTATTTCAGAAGAGTTTACTATATGGCAATTTGTAAGTATAGACTACTCCTTTCTACACTTAGTGCCCCAAAAGGAAAATATAATGTCAGATCATCTTTGTTGTTGTTATTGGTCCTTGTTTTTTTCTATATGACAGCTGTAAAACTGGCTCCTAATTAACGCTACCAGGACACTTATGGGTAATTTTTTTCTTATTATTCTGACCTGCAATTCTGTGAATTCCAAGCCTGTCAAAAGGGAAATTGCATTCTGTTGACTTAATTGCATCTTTCCTTCAAGAATTTGAATGATAACTTATATGGATCACTTGTTTTTCAATATTATAAATTTAAAACTCTACTAAGAGAGCCATAGAGAAAGGGAGAGGTGGACAAAACAGCAGTGAACTTCAGAAGGAAACAAAAATTTGGATTTAGGCCTTCTCTTTTTCTATTCTTACATTATATTCATTGAGATTGTTTCCTACTCTGTCAAATCAAAATATTTTTTTTTTAATTTTCAAAAATGTAATTTGTGGCTCATTCTGCTTATAGAGTTTGCAGATCTCTGAATCCACAGCTTATCTAGAATCAGCTGTATTGCTGGTCTTCACTGAAGTGCTCCAAACTGCTTTCCAAGTTCTTGCCCATGCTACAGAGGAGAAAAATCTTACACTGGTTTTCCCTCCCCCAGGAACAAAGTCGTAAATTGCACTTAACTCTGCTGACCAAAGGTGTATGGATTACCTTGAAAACTGAGAGGGGAACAAATAAAGAAATTGTGTTGTTGTTTGGGGGCAGAGTAGCAAGAAAATATGTCTATGCCAGTCTCTTTCTTCCTCAAGCCTTGCTTGCTGTTTCAAAGCCACAGCTGCAAGAAACAAGGCAAAACTACTTGCCCAAACTGGCTAAGTTGCTCAAATTGGTTAAGTTTCTACCTGAAGCAATGTATTCAGATTATTCTAACTTTTAGTAGCAAAGAGATGATGCAGTATTTCTAACATTCCCATTTCCAAAGGGAATTTTAATTCTTTCTTATTTCTCTTTCTTTCTCTCTTTTCTTCTTTCCTTTCCCCTCCTTTATTCTTATTTCTTTAAAAAGTGTATACTAGACTTCTTGGGTGGAGAAGGAGGTGGGAGGGGGGATCAGGATGGGGAATACATGTAAATCCATGGCTGATTCATGTCAATGTATGACAAAAACCACTACAATATTGTAAAGTAATTAGCTTCCAACTAATAAAAATAAATGAAAAAAAGTGAATAAAAATAAGTGTATACAAGGAATCAGAATCTGCTAGGCAAAAGCTTATATGACCATTTGCAGCTATAAATTTGAATGTTATTAATTAAATGTCTTCATTAATTTGTAGCATTCAAACTATTTGTTTCACTTTTTATCTTCTCCTTCACTTGTCTGTATAACTAAGTATTACATATCTGAAAAAGATTTGGAAAATGTAGATACTGACTGCATAGCCACTTTCTAGATACAGCTATAAAGTTGTTAAAGAACAAAGACCCAAATCTTTGGCAGTCAGTTTTTATTTCCACCTCACAAAAGAACAATGGTGTATTATATACATATATTAAGGTTCAACTGAAGTACACTGCAAGTAAAATGTTTAAACTGTACATCTCATTATTCTTCAATTAAATCGAATTTTCGTTGATTAATTTGGTTCTGTCATTCAGTTGTATCTGACTCTTAGCAACCCCATGGGCTGCAGCACGCCAGGCTTCTCTGTCCATCACCAACTCCCAGAGCTTGCTCAGACTCATGTCCATCCAGTCGGTGATGCCATCCAACCATCTCATCCTCTGTCATCCCCTTCTCCTCCTTCCTTCAATCTTGCCAAGCATCAGTGTCCTTTCCAATGAGTCAGTTCTTCACATCAAGTGGCCAAAGTATTGGAGTTTCAGATTCAGCATCAGTCCTTCCAATGAATATTCAGGACTGATTTCCGTTACGATTGATTGGTTGATCTCCTTGCAGCCCAAGGGACTTTTAAGAGACTTCCACACCACAGTTCAAAAGCATCAGTTCTTCAGTGTTCAGCTTTCCTCATAATCCAACTCTCACATCCAATCATGACTACTGGAAAAACCATAGTTTTGACTAGATGGACCTTTGTTGGCAAAGTAATGTCTCTGCTTTTTAATATGCTGTCTAGGTTGGTCATAGCTTTTCTTCCAAGGAGCAAGTGTCTTTTAATTTTATGGAAGCAGTCACAATCTGCAGTGATTTTGGAGTCCAAGAAAATGAAGTCTCTCACTGTATCCATCATTTCCCCATCTATTTGACATGAAGGGATGGGACCAGATGCCATGATCTTAGTTTTATGAATGTTGAGGTTTAACCCAGCTTTTTCACTCTCCTCTTTCACTTTCATCAAGAGGCTCTTCAGTTCCTCTTCACTTTCTGTCATAAAGGTGGGGTCATCTGTGTATCTGAGGTTATTGATATTTCTCCTGGCAATCTTGATTCCAGTTTGTGCTTCATCTAGCTCAGCATTTCACATGATGTACTCTGCATGTCAGTTAAATAAGCAGGGTGACAATATATAGCCTTGACGTACCCCTTCCCCAATTTGGAACCAGTCCATTTTTCCATGTTCAGTTCTAACTGTTGCTTCTTGACCTGAATATGGATTTCTCAGGAGGCAGGTCAGGTGGTCTGGTATTTCCAACTCTTTAAGAATTTTCCACAGTTTGTTTTGATCCACACAGTCAAAGGCTTTGGCATAGTCGATAAAACAGAAGTAGATGTTTTTCTGGAACTCTTTCTGGAACTCTCTTGCTTTTTTGATGATCCAAAGGGTGTTGGCAATTTGATCTCTGGTTTCTCTGCCTTTTTAAATCTAGCTTGAACATCTGGAAGTTGACACTTCATGTACTGTTGAAGCCTGGCTTGGAGAATTTTAAGCATTTCTTTGCTAGCATGTGAGATGAGTACAATTATGCTGTAATATGAACATTCTTTGGCATTGCCTTCCTTTGGGGTTGGAATGAAAACTGACCTTTTCCAGTCTTGCGGCCACTCCTGAGTTTTCCAAATGCTGGCAAGTTGAGTGCAGCACTTTAACACCATCATCTTTTAGCATTTAATTCCATCATCTCCACTAGCTTTGCTCATAGTGATGCTTCCTAAGGCCCATTTGACTTCAGACTCCAGGATGTCTGATTCTGAGTGATCACACCATCGCGGTTGTCTGGGTTTTTAAAATCTTTTTTATATAGTTCTTCTGTGTATTCTTGCCACTTCTTCTTAATCTTTTCTGCTTCTCTTAGGTCCTTACCATTTCTGTGCTTTATTTTTCCCATCTTTGCAATAAATGTTCCCTTGGTATCTCTAATTTTCTTGAAGACATCTCTAGTCTTGCCCTTTCTATTGTTTTCCTCTATTTTTTTGCACTGTTCACTTAGGAAGGTTTATCTGTCCTTGCTATTCTTTGGAACTTTGCATTAAGTACATCTTTGTCAGATTGTTAATAGTTCATTGGTCTCTTACTAATTGAATAATATGCACTGAATATAAAGTTGAAAATTGTGACCTTTGTTAACCTTTTTAATATCTGTGAAATGAAAATGTATTGATTGCTATTTGTTTTTCTGAAACCAGAGGGAGAACATATTACATCTGTCTCATTTATTTTCTTTGAAAGTATGCAGTGTGAATGCATTTTAAAATTTTTGTTGTTGTTGACGTTGTTCAAGCATACTTCCTATTTAGCTGCTGTGCAAATTTTCAGAATTATATACAGTGTTTAAAGACATGCAGTATATGCAACTTTCAGGATGAAGTTATCCCAGACTTTTCTATATTTACTAATGCCACTAAAAGCATAATATGTGTTAAGTATTACATAACAGAGTCCTGAGAAAAGTATGTGAGTTCTATGAATTGATGATAAATGCCAACAATTTATTGAGACTGTTTTTTTCGAAGTTATCATTTATCTGCTGATTGATTTAGTGTGACATTTGCTTCCAACTCTAGATTAACACTTTAAAATGCATTGCATACATAGTATCACTCTCTCTTTCCAGTTCTGTTGTAAATAGCATTTGTATAGAAATGATGCTTATGGAATACACACATTGTTTCATAATCTTTCCAACTCAGTAATATAGACAAACTGTATTAATTTTTCTCATTTGGGAAAGTTGATACAATTATTTCTCCACTCCATTCTTCATTCTAGAAATAATAAGGCTGGCCATTATTATTTCCACACACACACACACCCGCTATCCAATAGTGCATCTTTCCATTCTCATTAATAATTTCACAAATGTTATTATTAAGCATGATTTCCCAGGAAACATGTACCTATCAATAGGAGTAAAAGCTAGACTGACCTATTTTTTAAGATGTTATGGTTTATACGAGAGAAATTTACTTTTATCCCATAATTAGCATAGATGAAAGAGAATCTGAATTTTAGAGAAGTTAGGTTCTAAAAAGTTATAAGTGAACAGGCCTAGCAATGGGGCTCTAAATTCCTCAAAATTTTATTTCCCTCTCTAAGTTCAAGGCATCAGCTTTGACACCTCTTAAGCACCAGGAATGGGGAAAACCTAGTCCTTGATTTAGGACTTCATCTTTAACGAGATGACTCAAATATTTCATATGCTGATGTAAGGGAGGATAATAAACTCTTCTTTGTGGGTGGGGGAAATATGTTCAGATAAACTAGGGAATCCTGTTATTAAGAATAAGAAGGACTTGATGGATGTTAGGGATAATTAAAGTTATTTTCCTCATTTTGAGAACTGTAGATTGATAATGATTGTTAGGTCTACCCAATTGGCACAAGTGGTAAAAAAAAAAAAATCTGCCTGCCATTGCAGAAGATGCAAGAGATGCAGGTTCAATCCCTGGGTTGAGAAGATCCTGGGAGTAGGAAATGGCAACCCACTCCAGTAATATTGCTTGGACAATTCCATGACACAGGAGTCTGGTGGGCTACAGTTTATAGGGTTTCAAAGAGCTGGAAACAACTGAGCACCTAAGCACACGGACTCAATGACTGTCACGTGTTGAAAGTTTTTCTTTTAATATCTGCAATCTTCACTGTACACCTTTCGGGGGGGGGGGGGAAATTGACATATATATACTATATATGTAAAAATAGATACACTTAGAATGGAGAATAGTGAAGATTTACCTACTACCCCAGATTTTTTCTCCTTATTTTATTAAATGGCAATTGCATACATTCAGTTGCTCAGGAAAAATATCTAGAAGCCATTCTTGTTTCTTCTGTTTTCCTCTTCCTCCAAATTCAGCTCCTTGAAAAATACTTTGATCTCTTTCCAGAAGACACTCTGAATTTGTTCATTTTCTATACTGTGGTCAAAGTTATTATAGCACTCGTTTAGCAATAATCTTTTAACTGGTTACTTTAGTTCTTCTATTGCCTCTTTATTCTGATTCCCAGTTAAACAACATCTGTGATCTTTTGAAAATATATCACTCTACTTAAAATAATTCTCCAATAGCTTTCCCTTTGCAATTAATACTACCTAAACTCCTTGCCATAAGGATCTTCTTAGTCAGACACCTAAATTTATTTCCAATTCCTTATTGATCCATAATCTCACTTGCTTACCATATCCTAGGCCATGTTTTGGCTTTGTTTTGGCTGTCATGGCAAACTCAGTCTAGCCTCAGGTTCTTTGTAAGTATGATTTATTTTGCCTGCATCGTGCTTCTCCAACAAATTTTCATGACTGGGCTACATTTGTTTTTCAGAATTAACAAAACTGTTATCTTTGAGAGAATATTTTATTCCTAAGCATTGTATCTATTCTAGTCACTATTCCACCATGACACAGTGGGGGAAGGAGAAAGTGGGATATATACTAGTGTGTAAAATAGATTGTTAGTGAGAAATTGCTATATAACACAGGAAGCCCAGCCTGGTGTTCTACAATTACCTAGAAGGGTGGGATGGGGGAAGGTGGGGGGAGGTTCATGATAGAATATATGTATAATTATGGATGATTTGTGTTTTTGTACAGCAGAAACCAACACAATGTTGGAAAGCACCTACCTTTCAGTTTAAAACTAAATTTTAAAAAAATCTAAATGACATATAAAATATGTCATTCATTGTGTTTTATGCTCATGGAGTGTAAATTATATAAAATAATAAGTAATATCTAACTCTTTTATTTAAAATCATTGTATCCAAGGGATACATAACAGTGCCTGGAACATGTTAGGTGCTCAGGATATTTTCTTGTTTGAATAACTTGTTTAGTCTTTCCCTTTCAGTATCTTCTATTTCATGTAAATAATCCTTTAATATTTATTAAGTTTTTCAGGACTCAGGTTTTATTTTCCCATCTGGAAGTTCAATAAGGTAGCAGTTTACGTCAGTCAGTGACATCAGCTCCTAATATTTCCTAATTTGCTTCCCTCTTCTCTTCAAACACAGCATGTCATTTGCTCCAATATCTTAGCATTTCTGCATGTACAAGTTTATTTGGAAAAATATTTAATAGAAAGACATTCACATAGACATGTAATATAAGAGCATATTTAGTTATAACACAAGGGAGTGACTAATGTTTATATTTTAAAAATATGTTCTTTAAATGTACACCTAGTGTACTAATCTGGCTATAAAAATATCTTCTTGTCCACTCTTATCAATAAGTAGACATGTCTTTATATTTCTCATTAAGAATATTTTTACTGTGGACTTTTCAGGTGACTCAGTGGTAAAGAATCTGCCTGCAATGCAAGAGAATCAGATTCGATTCCTGGGTTAGGAAGATCCCCTAGAGAAGGGAAAGGCTACCCACTCCAGTATTCTTGCCTGGAGAATTTCAGGGACAAAGAAGCCTGGAGGACTTCAGTCCATAGGGTGGCAAAGAGTCAGGCACGACTGAGCAACTAACACTTTTATTTTCTCTCAACACTTTCTTTAGTTCTTAAAATACAAATCTGTATTATTATTAAAAGATATTTAATTTTTAACTGAAAAATAGCTTATTACATATGCCCATGAGTTTTTAGGAAGAGTAGAAAGATAATTTCTTTGATATTTATTTGGATTTCAATGGAAATAAATTATGTAAGATGCCTTTGGCTGCTAGTAACAAAATCCCCAACTCAGATTTGCTCAGATAATAAAGAAATTTGTTTTCTTGCATGAAAAGGGTTCAGAAGAAAGGCTAACCTTTTACTGTTTCTTAATGATATATCAGAGTTCTTACACTTTTCTTTATAATTCCTTATAATTATAGCATATGATTTCTTCATGAGCTAGTTTGGTCACATATTTATTTACTTTTGAAAAAGTCCAGATATAGCAATGTTATCATATATTTATTTGTCTTTTATTCAGGTGCAATAAATCTATTTTCAAAAACTTCTCAGATGACTTCTCTGTGGCCTCATTTCCCAGAAGGACCTCTGTTCCATGATTGGTTTAGATGAATTGCTTATGTTGGAATGGATCATATAGAATAAAACAAGTATTTTGGGTATTTACATACTCAACAAACGTAATTTAGCGGCACATATGCATTTACGAGGAAAAGGCAATGGTAACCCACTCCAGTACTCTTGCCTGGAAAATCCCATGAACAGAGGAGCCTGGTAGGCTGCAGTCCATGGGGTCACTTAGAGTCAGGCACGACTGAAGTGACTTAGCAGCAACAGCATGCATGCATTTAAGAATGAATACAGAATGTTACTGAAATGTAGCATTAAAATTTGGAATTATAACACAATCACAACATCTGAAGACCAGTGATTCTCAGCTAGAGTCAGAAGCGCTCTACTAAGGGGCATTTGGAAATATGGGGTAGAGGGTATTTTTTCATTGTCATAAAACATCAAAGGTAGCACTGGCATTTAGTGGTCATTAATCAAGAATGATAAATATTCTATAATACATAGGTTAGCCTTACATAAGCATGTTAAGAAACACTGATAAGTTCGTGTTTATGTAGAAAGATACATATAAATAGCCATGGAAATATCAAAATTGCTACATAAAAATATAAGTACATATGTAGATTTATATATAGTCATATGCTGTGCTGTGCTAAGTCACCTCAGTCATGTCCAACTCTTTGTGACCTTATGGACTATAGCTTACCAGGCTCCTCCACCCATGGAATTCTCCAGGCAAGAATGCTGGAATGGATTGTTATGCCCTCCTCTAAGAGATCTTCTTGACCAAGGGATCAAACCCATGTCTCTTATGTCTCCTGTCTTGGCAGGGGGGTTCTTTATCACTAGTGCCACTTGAGAAGTGCATATATGGTCATATAGATCACATAAAATATACTACTACAAAAATGTATTCAATTACTCCTTTTGGCAATGTTAAACTTCACATGAGCCTTGTGTTTCTTTAAGCAGCAGTAGATAAGAAACACCCCCACAGTTTCATGCTTCAGGAAATGGTTCACTGTGATGAATCATTATTCCCCATATGACTCAGATGAGATTCACGAATGACTATCTCATTTACCAATGGCAAGGTCAGATACAGACTTTCTGAATTCCCATCCTTTGTCTCATAAATGATTAGATATTTGTATCAACTCACCAACCTGGTCAAAATACCTGCTAATTTGACTGGACCAAAACTTAATTTTTGTCATTTGCTCAGGATACAGACCTCTGAATCACCATCAGCCTGTGCCAATACCTGAATATGGAACAACCAGTTCTTAATAACTCCTTCCAAGAATCTAGTAATCTCAAAGAAAAACATTTCTCCTGCTCAACTGTCCTGCTGAGTCCCCTTCAGCTGACTCCCAGTACTCAGTACTTATTGTCTTATTTGTTGTTGTTGTTTAGTGGCTAAATTGTGTCTGACTCTTTTCTGACCCCATGAACTGTATGTAGCTTCCAGACTCCTCGGTCCATAGGATTTTTCAAACAGGTATACTGGAGTGTGGTGCCATTTCTTTTTCCAGCGGATCTTCCCGGTCCAGGATCCAACCTGCACCTCCTGAGTTAACAGGCAGATTCTTTAACCACTGAGGCACCAGGGGAGTCACTCTCTTGTTTACACTTCCCTGCAAATGAAAATTCTCTTCTGTCTAGCCTATGAAATGTTTGTAGGTCAAGAGCTGGACACTACTGAGTGGCTAACACACACACACACACACATTCACACACACACACACACACACAGTCTAAAGGTTTTCCCTAGTGCAGTGGTCTTTTCAAATAAAATGTTTATTTTTTTATCCAGATACAGATTTATCATCCATCTTCCCATGATTATTGAGTACCTATCATATACTAGAAACAAGTATACAGGATTTACTAGACTGGCCTGGTGAGCCCTGTGTTAAATAAATTGAGTTGATTGCTTTTTAAATTGAGTGGTTCAGGAGGGTCCCTCTGAGAAAGTGATGTTATAGTTTAGTCCTAAAAGAGAAAAATAATGCAATTTTGCAAATAGTGGCATGGAATCTTTCAGGCAGAAGAAACAAAATGTGTGAAGCATCCGAAATATAAAACAATAATGCCTTCATTTTTTAAATTCAATTTGATATAAATATCTAAATAAATCCCCACAATTAATTGCATGTTATTTAGATGCTTGCAATTTTAAATGTAAGTCATCACAGAAAATCAGTGAATAGAGTTTTGCAGGAATAGTTGAGATTACTGTTTGAAATCAAATCAGGGACATGCACATTTTTAATTATGTACTTTGGTTCTTCTGTGGAAAAAAATTGATTCAATAATGAATTTCTGAATTGATATTGACAATTCTATGTGAGGAAATTTCTGATACACTATATTATGCCCCAAGTAACATCAAAACTGGGATATAAACTCAATCAGTTATCAGAACAAAGTGTAAACTACTCCATACCAAATTCTTTTTCAGTTTTTCAGAATTGTCTTTCCTCTGAGAGTATAATCTGCTTAAATAATAATTGTAATGATTTAAGATTAGTATGTCAATTTTCTATCTGAGTATTTACTGACATTGCATTATCAACATTCCTTTGATAACTGTAATTCTTACTGTAATATGCCATCTGGTTTTGCTATTAAGTCACCTTCACCATTTTCTTCTTTTTGAAAGTAAAATCTGCCTGGTCAAAATGAAGATATAAAATCTTAAACTTCATATTCTGCTGATATACATAGAGTTTTGACATTTCTTATGTAAAACATCTTGTATCCTTAATAATACTCTGAAGTTCACTAAAAATGAGTTTAAATAATAATAATGTATTTTAATGTGGCTACAATCATTAAATGACTTTTTTTAAAAAGACTTTTTATTTATTTGTTGTGCTGGGTCTTCAATGCTGTGCAGGCTTTCTCTGAGAGTGGGGCTACACTTTGTTACGATGCATGCACTTCTCACTGTGGTGGTTTCTCTTGCCACAGAGCATAGGCTCCAGGTATGCAGAGGTCAATAGTTGTGGTGTGTGGGCTCAGCAGTTGTGGCATGTGGGTTCAAGAGCACTTCAAGGACTCAAAAGTTGTAGCACATGGGCTTAGTTGCCATGTGGCCTGTGGAATCTTCCTGGACCAGGTATTGAACCAGTGTCTCCTACATTGGCAGGCAGATTGCTTACCACTAGACCACCAGAGAAGCCCAATTGACTTTTTAAAAATAAATTTACACCCATTCTAAGCATTAAGAAATATCAGCTATTCCACATGAAATTTATAAACTATAACAGATTTATAATGAATATTCCAGATGCCTTTTTTAATGAACAGTTATATATTGAATGTGACATAGATGGATTTTTAATCTGTCTTGTGTCTTCCAAATGGTTTTTTTTAACTTCCATTCAAACAGGGAATAGGCAGTGGCATATTCTGTCTACTGGTCCATAGACCATTAATAAAATTTAATGAATACAGTATATAAAATAGTTTGATATAAAATTATTTATAATAAAATAGTTTTGATATGCTTTAGTATTCTAAATCTCCTTCATTCTAAATCTCCATCATTAAGACCAGAATTCCAGTGTTCCAGAATTCCGGTGTTATATATGACTCTTCCACTCTTTTTCCTATTGAAGCATTGCAAATTAGAGGTGAAAAAGGCAAAATGAAATGCAAATGCTCTGCTATCTTTCTTCTCAACTTTAAACTCCCCAACTTTCTCTCTTTTGAGCTTCAAGTTGTTAGAGAAAGAGAAAAAGAACTTAGTAACAGAGCCCTATGGTACTTGAAGGCTCGAAAAGCACAAATGAAGGGTGCTCTGACTTTTCTTCTTTCCTACCAAATGAAAATTTTGCCCCTGTTATTTAATTTTTCTTGCAACTTTTGCCTGAAAGAGAGTGTCTCTTTTCATTTAGCATATTTACAACTGTCAGACCCTGCTAACTTTTGAAAATATTTTCCTGTTCTAAGTAATTTAATTTTAAAAATATTATTCCAATACCTTTGTATTTGTGTAGAAGATCTTTAAGTGCATGCAGTTCCCCTGCATCCTTTCTTGTTTTCTCTTATAAGACTATTTAGTTGGTCTACATATGGCATAAAGTCAACAGGTGAAACACTATGAAAAATATTTTTGGATATAAAATATATCATATTAAAAATATAATAACTATAAGCACTAAATGCTACAGAATTGGCAATTTTTGTTATTAATTTTCAAAACCATATATTCCATAACAAACATTCTAGAAACACAGTACAGATAAAAGCAAGATTTTGAAATATATTCAGAATGCTAAATGTGTCATTGGCATTTACATATTTCAAATTTTAGATACCCAATCATTGTATTGAAATGCATTGATTGATTGTTAACTTTGCCTCTTTTCTAGAATAAAGCAGGCTATATACAAGTAAATTAAACAGATTAAGGATCCTTACATTATGTAGCAAAAGTTGATTTTTTCCCCCAAATTTAAGGCATTTTATAAAAGGAATGAGCTGCAGTTATCATAATTCCCAAGAGAAAAAAGTTTAAAAGGATGGCTGCAAACCAAAACTAACGAAGCAAATGCAATGGGCAGAATATATGTATGTTTGTTTGTGGGTCTGTGAATATATTTTCTGTTTTTCCTTTTGAGGAAATTAAGTGACTAAATAGGAATGATTTTCCTATGCTAATACTCCCTTAAAGTTTTTTTTTTTATCTTATCATTAATAGTGATTCTACATAAAACGGGCACATTATTGTATTAAACACAGGCTAAATATAATTTAATGAAAAATCTTTCAGAAAAAATATACTTTGATTTAATGATTATGATACTTAAAAATAATTTGTTTTGTTCCACTGAGAGTAAATTAGCACCTATAAAGATTGAAGAAATAACAAAAATAATTTTTGAAGTTTTAAGGTATGTGTTAAGGGAATAAATGATGATAAGGATAGGAGACAGAGTCTTCCCTGGTGACTCCGAATCTGCCTGCAATGCCAGAAACCAAGTTTGACCCCTGAGTAGGGAAGATCTACCTGGAGAGGAGAATGGCAGTCCGATCCAGTATTCTTGCCTGGAAAATCCCATGAACAGAGAAGCCTAATGGGCTACAGTCCATGGGGTCTTTGAAAAAATAACAAAAAATAGTTTTTGAGGTTTTAAGTTATGTGCTAAGGGAATAAATTATGATAAGGATAGGAGACGGGGACTTTTCTGATGGTTCAGTCAGTAAAGAATCCCCCTGCAATGTAGGAGACCGCCTGCAGTACAGGAGGCCTGAGTTTAATCCCTGAACTAGAAGAGTCCCTGGAGAAGGACATGGCAAACTACTCCAATATTTTTGCCTGGAAAATCCCACCGACGGAGGAGCCCGGTGGGTTACAGTTCATGGGGTAACAAGAATCAAACACGACTTAGCACCTAACCACAATCACAAGGACAGGAGACAGAAAACATGTATTCAATGTGCTTACACAAGTAAAGAAATCTTGGAATGAATGAACAATTTTACTCTCAGTAAGACTGTGGACCAAGTGCACATTTATATCTGATTTATTGGTTTACTTTTTCCTTGTAATAAAATTGATGCACAAATTTATAATTACTATAATGACATACATATAAATATCAGTGTTGATGCTTCAGTGTGATACTTATTCAGTTCATCTCAATCTCTCAGTCATGACTGACTCTTTGAGACCCCTGTAGAGTAAACAAAATTTTAAGAATAAAATCTAATTTAAACTTTATAATTCACAAACAAAATATTTACCTAAGTTGTTTAACACTATATTTTTAAAATATATTTTAAATATTCACTCTAAAATAACTTTGCTAGATACCTTTACATACAATATGTATAATTAATCAGAATAATTAAGTATAAGTAATCAGAACGATGCATGTTTATTTGCTTCTTCCTCAAATAAAGAGCTTTCATTGTACAGTCACTAAGTCGTGCCCAACTCTTTGCAACCACATGGAATGCAGCACCCCAGCCTCCCTGTCCTTCACTATCTCCCAGAATTTGCTCAAACTTATGTCTGTTGAGACAGTGATGTCATCCAAACATCTCACCCTCTGTTGCCCCCTTCTCCTCCTGCCTTCACTCTTTCCCAACAACAGTGTATTTTCCAACGAGTCAGTTGTTTGCATCAGGTGGCCAAAGTATTTATTGGAGTTTCAGCTTCAGCATCAGTCCTTCCAGTGAACATTCAGTGTTGGCTTCCTTTAGGATTGACTGGTTTGATCTCCTTGTGGTTCAAGGGACTCTCAAGAATTTTCTCCAGCACTACAGTTTGAAAACATCAATTCTTCATTGGTCATCCTTCTTTATGGTCCAGTTGTCACATCTGTACATGACTACTTGAAAAGCTACAACTTTGATTATACAAACCTTTGTCAGCAAAATAATGTCTCTGATTTTGAATATACTCTCTAGGATTGTCAGAGCTTTCCTTCCAAGGAGCAAGTGTCTTTTAATTTCATGGCTGCAGTAACTGTCCACAGTGATTTTGGACTCTAAGAAAATTAAGTCTATCGGTGTTTCCATTTTTTCCCCATCTATTTGCCATGAAATGATGAGACCAGATGCCGTGATCTTAGTTTTTTGAATGTTGAGTTTTAAACCAGTTTTTCACTCTCTTTCTTCAGCTTCATCAAGAGTCTCTTTACTTCCTCTTCATTTTCTGCCATGAGGGCAGTGTCATCTATATATCTGAAGCTATTGATATTTCTCCCAGCAATCTTGATTTCAGCTTGAGCTTCATTCAGCCCAGCATCTCACATGATGTGCTCTACATATAAGTTAGATAAGCAGGATGACAGGATACAGCCTTGACATACTCCATTCCCAATTTTGAACCAGTCCATTGTTCTGTGTGTGGTATTAACCATTGTTTCTTGATCTGCATACTAGTTTCTCACCAGGCTGATAAGGTGGTCTGATATTCCCACCTCTTTAAGAATTTTCCACAGTTTCTTATTCAATTAATGTTTAAATATATTACTTTGAGATTTTTACAGACACAGTTAATTAAAAATCATCTTCAAATATAAATTATGGAGCAAATAAGCATGTCCAACACTATCATTTGAAATATTTTATTAATTTAGGAAAATTCACATATTTTACTTTTCAATTTAGTGGCATACCTTCAGACAGGCCTAAGGCCAAGATCTCCTTAGCAGTTCATTCCACTCAGAGCAGCAAGAAAACAGAGAGGCTGTTGGTTCTCTTCCACGTCTCTTATACAGACTGTAGCTGCTGCTGCTGTGACAGCCTGTCTGTGTTATTGCTTCTTTATGTATTTATTTTTACAGCTATAAACAGAGTCTACTCTTGTAAGAATTTGCATAGAAATTCATCTTAATAAAACAGGTCTCAAATATTTATACTAGTGTATATAGTTTTAAAAAATTTTATATCACTTTCTCTTTGAATAAATGTGGTTTTTTGAAAATTAATTATTTTGTGCAGTGATCACAATCTGTAAATCAAGAAAAATTGTTACAAATAATTTGCAAAAATTAAATGCATAACTGTTCTCATTTAAAAAAGTGTTTTCTACTACTAAAAAGTAGTGACAAAAGTTCCTTGGGATACACTATTAAGCATTTTGATAGCTATAATTCAACAATAAATTAGAAACTGATTAATATCCCACTATCCAGTGGTGTCGTGCTGTGAGAACAAATTACTCAAAAATAGATATCTTTGAAAGAAAGTCATGAACATTTTATGTTTAAAAAAGGAAAAAGAAATCCCCGTGCAATGCATGGGAAGGCAAAGTGCTTCTGTGATAGAAAATGTTACTTGCATACACTGGAGTCTGTAACTGTATATTCATTTGCCAAGTTCAGCATGTTGGAATTAGTGCAATCTGATAAAAAGTGTGCTGAATTTCTAGTCAGCAGATAAAGAGGCTACTAGAAAATTTGGGCCTAGAAATATATCTATCTGTAAAAATTATATATTATCACCTTGTATGATTATTTTGAAAGTAAGTAGTATATTTTTAATGTTGAATGTTTTTCTTTTTTATGCATTACGCAGTTTTAGAATTGGAAGAAGGAATCTGGGATCATTTAATCCCTTTAATGAGTAAACTATATGTTAGTTGATACAATTAGTTGCATGCAGACTACAGAGAAATGGAAGGTGGGTAGAGAACGATAGAAACTTTTTCAATCAGAGCCTAGAGCACTCTCTATTTTATATCATTCTTTATTATTATTATTTGTTGCAGTCCTTTAATGGACCTGGCAGTCCGGAGTCAACGATAAGAAAATGAAAGAGAGAAAGAAGCTAATGTTCCCTGGTTTACGCAGAGAACCAATAAAACCCTTGAACAGGGCTTGTGCCACTCACGAAGGCACAGGGTGCCCTCTCGAGGGGATCTTGGAAGGCAGGGTAGGAGAGTGAGCTTGGAAGGTTTCTATGCTCCAGAGAATTAGCCGGAGGGAGGGAGAGAGAGAGAGAGAGAGAGAGAGAGAAAGACAGAGGGACCCAAGCTCTGATGAAGCAAAAGTATTTTATTAGCAGAAATGCAGGCTTATAAATCTTTAGTTAGATGATTACTCAGCTATTACACAGAATGAAATTTTATCAATGGTCACAATATGGGTAGTCTAATACATACAAGGTCGCTGATGCCGAAAAGGGTCACTGAAGGGAGTTACTGAAAGGAATCCAAGAAGATACCCTTGCCCATGATCTCAGTCCTGATAACTGCATGCAGCTCTACTCGTACCCAGAATAGGAACTGATAAGGAACAGAGAATCCTTGAGAAATGGCACACAAAGGAAAAAATGCAACCTATTGGATTCCTTAAAGTCAAACGTCCCCTGATAATTATTCAATGATACAGAAATTGTTCTCTGCAAAAAAAAAAAAAAAAAAAAGCAAAGACTGTGGAGGAATTAATTGCAGATGATGACTGTAGTCATGAAATTAAAAGACGCTTACTTCTTGGAAGGAAACTTATGACCAAATTAGACAGCATTTTAAAAAGAAGAGACATTACTTTGCCAATAAAGGTTCGTCTAGTCAAGGCTATGGTTTTTCCAGTGGTCATGTATGGATATGAGAGTTGGACTATAAAGAAAGCTGAACACTGAAAAATTGATGCTTTTGAACTATGGTGTTGGAGAAGACTCTTGAGAGTCCTTTGGACTGCAAGGAGATCCAACCAGTCCATCCTGAAGGAGATCAGTCCTGGGTGTTCATTGGAAGGACTGATGCTGAAGTTGAAACTCCAATACTTTGACCACCTCATGCGAAGAGCTCACTCATTGGAAAAGACCCTGATACTGGGATACATTGAAGGCAGGAGGAGAAGGGGATAATAGAGGATGAGATGGTTAGATGCCATAACTGACTCAATGGACATAAGTTTGAGTAAACTCTGGGAGTCAGTGATGGACAGGGAGGCCTGGCGTTCTGTAGTCCATAGGGTCACAAAGTGTTGGACTCAACTGAACTGAACTGTGGAGGAATAATTCACAGAAGAAAAGTCATTCATTGTTTAAAACATGTAAATTAAATCCTGAATAGATTTAATTTTATAGTCATTGGAGTTATAAAACTTGGCAATGATTATATCGTCTCAGACCTGACAATTTAAAACAAAATGAGCATATCATAATCACAAGTTCTGCTGAAATATGATAATTATCTGTGATATATAAAACAACAAAATATATTTGTGAAACAGTTTGTTAATTTTTTTCAAATATTTTAATGCATTCTTACTAATAAGGATCAGTTGATGGAATTAACAATCATTCTGGCCATTAGTTAATATTTTAAGATGGGACCCTCTGTCTAAGATGAAGGTATATATTCAAAATTTAAAACCATCTGAAAAGTTAAAGCCCAACAAGTACATAGAAGAGGACCCAATAAGTACATAGAAGATTTTCCACCCCAAATTAGCCATTGAATTTGTACCTATAAAGTACCTAGCACTAAACAATATATAGTAATCAACAACAGACAATATATAAGGCTTCACTCTTGAATTCTAGGTAATATTTTATTTCTTCCCCAGAAACACTATACTATAGCTTCAGCTCAGTTCAGTTCAGTCGCTCAGACATGTCCGACTCTTTGGGAATCCATGATTGGCAGCACGCCAGGCCTCCCTGTCCATCACACTCTCAGAGTTTACTCAAACTCATGCCCATAGAGTCGGTGATGCCATCCAGCCATCTCATCCTCTGTCGTCCCCTTCTCCTCCTGCCCCCAATCTCTCCCAGCATCAGGGTCTTTTCCAACAAGTCAACTCTTCGCATGAGGCCATCAAAGTATCGGAGTTTCAGCTTCAGCATTAGTCCTTCCAATGAACACCCAGGACTGATCGCCTTTAGGATGGACTGATTGGATCTCCTTGCAGTCCAAGGGACTCTCAAGAGTCTTCTCCAACACCATAGTTCAAAAGCATCAATTTTTCAGCACTCAGCTTTCTTTATAGTCCAACTCTCACATCCATACATGACCACTGGAAAAACCATAGCCTTGACCAGACAGACCTTTGTTGGCAAAGTAATGTCTCTGCTTTTTAAAATGCTATCTATGTTAGTCATAGCTTTCCTTCCAAGGAATAAGCGTCTTTTAATTTCATGGCTGCAATCACCATCTGCAGTGATTTTGGAGCCCCAAAAAATAGAGTCTAACACTGTTTCCACTGTCTCCCCATCCATTTCGCATGAGGTGATGGGACCAGATGCCGCGATCTTAGTTTTCTGAATGTTATGCATTAAACCAACTTTTTCACTCTCCTCTTTCACTTTCATCAAGAGACTTTTTAGTTTCTCTTCACTTTCTACCATAAGGGTGGTGTCATCTGCATATCTGAGGTTATTGATATTTTCCCGGCAATCTTGATTCCAAAATGTGCTTCTTCCAGCCCAGCGTTTCTCATGATGCACTCTGCATATAAGTTAAATAAGAAGGGTGACAATATACAGCCTTGACATACTCCCTTTCCTATTTGCAACCAGTCTGTTGTTCCATGTCCAGTTCTAACTGGTGCTTCCTGACCTGCATACAGATTTCTCAAGAGGCAGGTCAGGTGGTATGGTATTCCTATCTCTTTCAGAATTTTCCACAGTTAATTGTGATCCACACAATCAAAGGCTTTGGAGTAGTCGATAAAGCAGAAATAGATGTTTTTCTGGAACTCTCTTGCTTTTTCGATGATCCAGCGAATATTGGCAATTTGATATCTGGTTCCTCTGCCTTTTCTAAAGCCAGCTAGAACATCTGGAAGTTTTTGGTTCACGTAATGCTGAAGCCTGGCTTGGAGAATTTTGAGCATTACTTTACTAGCTTGTGAGATGAGTGCAATTGTGTGGTGTTTTGAGCATTCTTTGGGATTGCCTTTCTTAGGGATTGGAATGAAAACTGACCTTTTCCTGTCTTGTGGCCACTGCTGAGTTTTTCAAATTTGCTGGCATATTGAGTGCAGCACTTTCACAGCATCATCTTTCAGGATTTGAAATAGCTCAACTGGAATTCCATCACATCCACTAGTTTTGTTCGTAGTGATGCTTTCTAAGGCCCACTTGACTTCACATTCCAGGATGTCTGGCTCTAGGTGAGTGACCACATCATTGTGGTTATCTGGTCATGAAAATCTTTTTTGCACAATTCTTCTGTGTATTCTTGCCACCTCTTCTTAATATCTTCTGCTTCTGTTAAGTCCATACCATTTCTGTCCTTTATTGAGCCCATTTTTGCAAGAAATGTTCCCTTGGGATCTCTAATTTTCTTGAAGAGATCTCTAGACTTTCCCATTCTGTTGTTTTCCTCTATTTCTTTGCATTGATCGCTGAGGAAATCTTTCTTATCTCTCCTGGCTATTCTTTGGAACTCTGCATTCAAATGGGAATATCTTTCCTTTTCTCCTTTGCTTTTTTTTTCTCTTCTTTTCAAAGCTATTTGTAAGGCCTCCTCAGACAACCATTTTGCCTATTTCCATTTTTTTTCCTTGGGGATGGTCTTGATCCCTGTCTCCTGTACAATGCCACGAATCTCCATCCATAGTTCATCAGGCTCTCTGTCTATCAGATCTAGTTTCTTAAATCTATTTCTCACTTCCACTGTATAGTCATAAGGGATTTGATTTAGGTCATACCTGAATGGTCTAGTGGTTATCCCTACTCTCTTCAGTTTAAGTCTGAATTTGGCAATAAGGAGTACATGATCTGAGCCACAGTCAGCTCCTGGTCTTCTTTTTGCTGACTATATAGAGCTTCTCCATCTTTGGCTGCAAAGAATAAAATCAATTTGATTTCAGTGTTGACCATCTGGTGATGTCCATGTGTAGAGTCTTCTCTTGTCTTGTTGGAAGAGGGTGTTTGCTATGACCAGTGCGTTCTCTTGGCAAAACTCTACTAGCCTTTGCCCTGCTTCATTCCATACTCCAAGGCCAAATTTGCCTGTTACTCCAGGTGTTTCTTGACTTCCTACTTTTGCATTCCAGTGCCCTATAATGAAAGGGACATCTTTTTTGGGGTGTTAGTTCTGAAAGGTCTTGTAGGTCTTCACAGAACCATTCAACTTCAGCTTCTTCAGCATTACTGGTTGGGGCATAGGCTTGGATTACCGTGATATTGAATGGTTTGCCTTGGAAATGAACAGAGATCATTCTGTCGTTTTTGAGATTGCATCCAAGTACTGCATTTTGGACTCTTTTGTTGACTATGATGGCTACTCCATTTCTTCTAAGGGATTCTTGCCCACAGTAGTAGACATAATGGTCACTATTGCTTAGGATGTATATAAAAAGATGTTGTATAAAATATTTTTTAACTGAAATTATATTTAGATAAGTGGTTCTAGGGATCATTTCCTACGCCCACAATGGTACTGCAATGTTCTACCTGGTTTTTTATAAAGTTAGATGATATCTAGATGGTTGATAGTGTTGTAATGCAATGCTCTATGGTCCTGGAAGCTCAATTATCATTCAAGACCTTACACTTCTTTAAGATGTCTCACTCTAAAAAACACAATGCTATCTAAGGAAGGTTATAGCTACTATTAGCATTTTTCACAGTTTATGCAAATAATACATTTATGAATTTAACTTGAGGAAAATTATTTAAAAGTAAAACTAAAAGGAAAGAAGTTAGGGAAGAAGAAAGGAGAAAGGAAAAATATAAAATTATAATTCTAACACTATTTCTTTGAGGAAATTTAAAACAGTCCAAATCTGAAATAAAAACAAAATGGAGAAGCAAATTTGGTCATATCTTTAAGGTACAAGTTGATGTAGCTTTTAACAATAATCATGAACACCATGCAGTGATACTACAAATGTCACTCCTATAAAAGTGCAGATGCAGTTTTTCTCATAATAGATCCCCGATTTAAGACTCAGGTACCCAAAACTGCTAGCATGATTGACTGTCCACAGCTCACAGTAGAGTCTCTTTCCAGGAATTTCACTTAACTGAGGGAGGCTTCAGAACTCATAGTTATACACTTTTGGGGGACAACCTAATCTCTGGTGGCTCAGTGTAAAGAATATGCCTGCTAAGGCAGGAGATGCAGGAGACTAGAATTCTATCCCTGAGTCAGGAAGATATCGTGGAGGAGGAAATGGCAACTGGCTTCAGTATTCTTGCCTGGAAAATCCCATGGACAGAGGAGCCTAATGGGCTACAGTCCATGGGGATCACAAAGAGTCAGACATGACTAAGTGCCTGAGCATGCACACAGATTCAAGGATCAGGAGATTAGGGCACACAAAATCCTAGTACCCTAGCCTCAAGTCATTACTTCACTAAAGGGAAAATCCATATTTTGGGCTAACTAAGAGATGGGCTGATACCTCATGTCTGGGGAAATTGCTCTTCAGTGTAATTTCTGTACCCTGTCCCTGATTTCCAAATTTCCTCCCAAGGAATTCTCACTAATCTGCACACAATTTCTATCTCAGTCTATTTCCCAGGGATTCAATAAACTAAGAGGTAAAAAAAAAATTGAGTGTTAAACTGATGTAGGTTAACATTACAGTTAAACAAAATATAAATAAAAATAGAAACATGTCTAACATTTTTATATATATATATATGTATATATATATGCATATATAATAATTTTCCCCCAGTTACTTGCAATCATTTGTTTCATCATAGATGACTATATCAAAACTTTGAGAATTATATTCAAGCTCAACCAATCAGATATTAATCAGAATAGTAATATCAGGGTAATATCATAAATGTTGTAGTAAAGACTCAACAAATATTTTAGGTTCTATCTAGTGAAATACTTTGGGGTTGTAAGAGTGAAAGGAATGATTTATGGAATTTATTATATATTATGCATTTAACATGTGTATGCTTTCATTTTCTAAAACCAAGTTACATGTATAGAAACTACAGCAACTTGTATATTTCTTAAAAGGCCACAGAATTTTCACATAATTTGAGCTATTTTCAGGATAAATAATGAAAGCTTTAATTCCCAGTGATGCTCAAGACTCAAAAGTAAATAAGAGTCAATTTAGTTGATCCTTATTTCTGGATATAACCAATTAGTTTCAAGTGTTCATTACGATTTTATTCCTAACAATTGACTTTATTCTTCCCTTAGCATTAACTTTGATTTTCTACAAGCTTAGTCAACCTACTCTGCTCTACCTTCTCACTCCAAATTTGTCATTCCTGCTTTGCCCAGCACTAGCCGTATCCAAAAGTCTATGTACCAAGAAGTTTATTTTAGCTCTGAGTCATATGTTTTCTGCATGTAGAATAATCCACCTCTTAGGAGAGTAATAGCATACTGTTATCCTCAGTGCTAAATGCCTATGATGAATTGGTTGATACTCTGCCTACAAATTGTAGCCCACATTTAAGAAATGTTTTTGAATCACTATACAATACGTGAAATCTGCTTCCTTCTCCACTGGAATGAAAAGCAGCAATGTAAATAAAAACAGGAAAATAAAATTGTCAGTTCTATCTTTGTACCACACTACCACAGACTACTTAAATTTAATAATAATGCTTAGCTCTCACAATAAAAACATGAGACTACAGTTAAAGCTTTACATTGTAGGTAGAAAATCTGAAAACTGTAGAACTTATTAAATCTGCCTTAGGTGACTTAATTAGTATATGTTACATTGCAATAGCTACAGTAAATAAATGCAATATAATAAAGATATAATATAAACCAATATATCAGAAAAAATGAAATAGAATACTAATTATATATATATATATATATGTTTGTGTGTATATATATATATATGTATGTATATCATAATGTTAGGAAAATTAAATAAATAGTCTTGTTTAGGCTTCAGAGGCAAAGCAGAGCAGGTCTCTGCCCTTGCTTCTAACCTGCCTGGACACTGCCCTGACTGGGAATGGCTGGGAATGACTGCCTGCTGTGAGCACAAGACTGGCAGCACCTTAGATAAGACTGGGGAGGAATCTTGAGGTTGTTGAGCCCCTGAAGGTGGCCTGGCCAACCAAATCCCAGGTTTAGCAACAATCCAAGTTTTACAAGACAAAACATCATTATCATGAAACCAGGCTTGCCATTTGGTTACAAATTGATGATGATATCAGTTTGTGTCTGTCCTGAGATTATAAAGGGAACCCCAAATTACTACCTTTGAAGTCTCACCCATGGAACAGACTGTCTCTGACATTTTCCCAATTGGGATTCCAGATATGTTTTACACGGGACTTCCCAGCACTGTTTGGATGTTGTTCAAAACCCAATTTGGTGATGTATCCTCAGCTATTTCTATTTCTCTTTTCTTTTAATGTTAATCTATTGAAAGTAAACTCTATAATTCTCTAATAAATATTTGTATTACTTATCCATATATAATGAGTGGCTTATTTTGTTAACAAATCCTTTGAACCTGAGGTGAAACTGAATACTTTCAGCAAAACACATGATACAATATAATATCTTCCTAATTGGAAGGAAACAAATATGACATATCCATATATCTTAATCTTAAATTAGTTTTCAATGCTTCTATATTAAAAAGCAGGTAAATATAAGGTAACTTATGAATTACTTGCTAATTTCAGCAAATCATTAAAAATGTGTGTTTCTCAGACATAGAACACAAACTTATGTCTACCAAAGGAGAAACTGAGGAAAGGAATAAATTAGGAGTTTCGGATTACACATTATAAACACATTGCTATGAACTGCTATAAAATAAACAACAAGCACTTTTTGTATCACATAGGGCACTGTATTCAATAACTTGCAATAATCCATAATGGAAAAGAATCTGAAAAAGAAAATATATTCTTTTATATGTAATTTTGAATTATAAATTTTGGCAGAACTCTGTGCCTTGGCTGCCCAGGTGGTGCAGTGGTAAAGGATCTGCCTGCCGAATCAAGAGACCCAGGAGAGACCCCTGTGTTGTGTTGAGAAAGTGGTTTTGGTTCTGTCTTGGTTCTCTTGGTTCTGTCTCACTGCAGCAAAAATTTGAAGAGATGGATGGACCAGTGTTACAGCTTGGTGTTACAGCTCAGCTTTATTTGGCAAGAAAAGAATAAGACATCCCTGAGGTTTCAGGGCAGGCTGACCCAAAAGAAGCGAAAAGAAGAGAAGCCAGAGGCTCAATTTTGGCCCTTATGTTTATGGTTTTTTTCTTCCCCCCCCCACCCCCATGCCTCGAGCCTGCCTATATATAAATTGGGCTAGCCAGGAGGGCTGTTTGCTTCACCTGAGGTTCTCACTCCCATCCTGGGACATTCCTTTGTTCTATTTTCATGAGCTTTTTATTTTCTTTGTCTTTTTTAGCCACCACCATTCTGGACTCCTTTTTCCTATTCTAACTACCTAACACTCCCCCCTCGGGAGATGGGAAGCCCAGTTCTTTGGAAATAGGGACATTAGATCTCTCTGGCTACTTCCTGCTGAACTGGCATGGTGAGAGGCAGTGGGGCTCCCCCTCTTGCTAGTCTCAAGCTTCAGAGCCCTTATAGCGGTGTCCATTTAAGGGTGAGTGATATTTTCCATGGTCAGGTGTAGTTTTAAATATCATTTTTGAACTGGCACTGCATGTTGTAGCTTGTTGACCTGGGCAGAGGCAGAACAGGTTAGACAATTGATAATACATGGAGCAATCATGAACAGCATCAATATGATGATAACAGGGATTAGTAGGGGCATTAGCCAACTCCAAATTCCCCATTGTCAGGAGAAGGATCTCTCAAAGAGATTGTAGCCACCCTGAGAAGGCTCCAGCTTGTTCTTTGAGATCCTGTAGTGTCTGAATATTTTTCTTGAGGACTGTGAGATGTTCTTTAACTTGGCTGAAAGTATTTACCCAGAAACAACATGCCTCATTCAACATGTCTCAAGTCCCTCCTTGTTCAGGGATCAGGAGATCTATCTCCTGTCTATTTTTTAGTACGAACCCTGACAAACTGTCAGCTCTTCAGAACTATCCTGATAAATTGCATCTGCAGAAACTTAATTTTGGCAGTGTTCATTAGAATGACACTCATTTGTAGCCCTGAATAAGTATCTGAGAGCTCCCAGAGACTCACAGGTGTATTGAGTGTCCTCTTCTATTTTCTTCCATGGCTTAACTCATGAGTAGTGAATCCAGGAATCATGTCCTGGTACCTTGACTGCTGTGGGGGTAGAAAGTATTACAGGGTAGGGACCCTTCCCTGAGGGCTGGAGTTGAATCTTTGGGGACCCATCTTCCCAGATTTTAGTTAGGACTTGAATCCCTGGAGCATATTGTCATGGCTCTTTAGGATCTTTTGGGTCCTGGTTGACACCCCACAAGCATATATCTTGTTGGAATTGTCCAATGCCATGGTATAAGACCAGAGGGTCTGAGCCTCTGGATCTGGGAAGAGATCACTGACATAAGCAAAAGGTCTCCCATATAACATCTCATAAGGACTAAGACCAACCTGTTTCTTAGGGGCAATATGGGTGCAGAGGAGAGCTATAGGTAAAGCCTTCTTCCATCTCAGGGAAGTCTCCTGGGTTATCTTTTTTATCACTGATTTTAAAAATTGATTGATTTTTTCTACTTTTTCCTGAGGAGTGAGGCCTTCAGGCTCAATGGAGATAATAAGAAATGCCCAATGCTTTAGAGACTCCTTGGGTGACCTTAGAAGTAAATGATGTCCCATTGTTACTTTGTAATGACCTGGGCAGACCAAATCTTGGAATGATTTCATGGGGCAGTTTTTTTTTTGCCACCTACTCAGCCTTCTCAGTCTGGACGGGAAAGCCTTAAGTCCATCCTGTGAATGTATCTATCATGACTCCTAGGTATTTATACCCTTGAGAAACTGGCATCTGGGTGAAGTTCATCAACCAGTCCTCTCCTGGGAAAGTCCCACATCATTGGATGGGCTGAGCCAACTGGGGTCTTTGAGCTCCTTGGAGGTTGTTTAATTGGCAACTGGGACAAGAGGAGACCACTTCCTTATGGTCATTTGGAGGCCTGTTCCTCTGAGGGACCTTTCCAGTAATCTTTGGAGGGCCTTCTCCCCTAAATGAGTGGTGGCATATAAGGAGTTAACCAACTTCCATTGGAGGTTCCCAGGAAGGAATAGGAGTCCTTCTTTTTGGAACCACCCCATATGATCTTGAAAATCTTCACTCTTAGCTTTAAGAGTCTCACCTTCAGAATATGAAGGAGTTTATGGCAAATTAGTCTGTGGAATTAAGGTAGCAACTCCTAGTAAGTCACTGTTCTGTAGTACTGCTCTCTTTGCTGCCTGATTGGCTGCTTGGTTCCCTCGTGCCACTTCCATGCTCCATTTTTGGTGTCCTTTACAATAGGAGACTGAAACCTTAGCGAGCAGATGGACTGCCTTCAAGAGTCTAAGGATTTGATAACTATATTTGATTGGGGACCCTCATGTGGTGAAGTGACCTCTCTCTTTCCAAATAGAAGTATGTGCATGTAGCACCAGAAAGGCATACTTGGAGTCAGTGTAAATGGCTACTCTATTTCCTTTTCCCAGCTCTAAAGCTCGAGTCAGGGCTATGAGCTAAGCTAATTGGGCTGAAGTACCTGGTGGCAAAATTTAGCCTCTGTGGTCTCAAAGTTGGAGACTACTGCATATCCAGCTCTTCTTTTTCCATCCAAGACAAAGCTGCTTCCATCAGTGTACCAGATTTCCTCAGGATTGGTCAGAGGATCTGCTGACAATCCCTCTCGGGGCTTTGCCCAGTGGTCCAAAGTTTCTAGGCAAGAGTGAAAGGGGAGAGAGCCCTCAGGGGTAGGCAGGAGGATAGCTGGGTTATGAACTTCACATGGGGATATAGTCAGGCCTGGATTTTCCATCAGCACTACTTGATATCTGAGGATCCTTTGATCAGACATCAATAAATGGCCTTTCCCATTCAGGAGTTGTTTCACTTGGTGGCTGGTAAAAATAGTTAGTTTGCCCTTAAAAGAGAGTTTTAAAACATCTTCTATCAGGACTGCAATAGCAGCAAGATTTCAAAGGCAGGGAGGCCAGCCTCAGGCAGTTGGGTCAAGCCTTTGGATAAGCAAGCTAGACTTGGGCTCAGATTCAAACCTTTGAGTTAACATCCTCAAAGCTATTCCTTCCTTTTCGTAAACAAAAAGTTGGAATGCTTTTTCTGGGTCTGGCAACCTCAAGCCAGGTGCTTGAGCTAAGGCTTGTTTTAGTGTAACCTCTGCCTTCTTTTGAGGTGTTCCCCTACCAATGGGATTGAATCATCCTGTCCCTTTAAGCTTTCACATAAGGGCTGGGCAATTGGAAAGTAATTGAGAATCCAGATTCTACAATACCCAGTTAGCCCCAGGAAAGCTCACAATTCTTTTTGAGTCATGGCGGAGGGAAACTGGAGGATTCCTTGTACTCAGAGGACAGCCTCCTGGCCCCATGTGTAATCTGAACTACCAGGTAAGTGACGTTTGTCTCCACCATCTGTGTCTTAGCATGGGGGAATTTATATCCCCTCTGCCAAAAAAAAAAAAAAAAAATGAATTAGAACCTGAATTCCATGTTGTTGGGCATTTTTCTCATCTGGATAACCCAGTAGTGGGCCATCTACATATTGTAATATTTTCCCATTAGGTCCCAAGTCCAGATCTAGTAGATCCTGGCTAAGAGCCTGCTGAAATAGGTGAGGGCTATCTCTGAACCCCTGAGGTAATACTGTCCAAGTAATCTGTTGGCATTTTTCTCCTGGAGCCTCCCATTCAAAGGCAAAAAGATATTGGGATTCTTTAGCCAATGGTATGCAAAGGAATGCATCTTTGAGATCCAGGACTGTAAACCACTTGACACTGGGCAGAATTTCTCCCAAGATTACATAGCGATTAGATACTGTGGAATAAAGGGGGACTACAGCTTCATTTATGATCTGGAGATCTTGAGCTATTCGCCAGGTCCCCTCCTTTTTCTTTACAAGGAGGATTGGGGTGTTACATGGTGAATTGGTGGGGACCAATAGCCCACAGCCAAGGAATTTATTTATTAGAGGCTATAGTCCTTCTTGAGCTTCTCTTCTGAGGCCGTATTATTTCCAGTTTGGAAACCGAGTGGGATCTTGGAGGACAATGATGACAAGTTCAGCCTAATGGGCTCGTTCAGGAGTCCCCTGGTCCCATACCCAGGGGTTAATTTTTTCCTCTCATAGTTTTTGATCCTCCCCTATTGGAGAGGGCATAATGGGTTCCTCAGTAATAACCAGAAGCTATAGGGCTCTGGGGGTTGAAAAGCTTTCCGTTACAAGGGTGGTCCCCAGTTTAGTCAGTATATCTCTTCCCAATAAGGGAGTAGGACACTGAGAGACCACCAGAAACTGGTGGGAAAATATTTATTCATCCCAGAAACAAAGAAGTGCCCAAGTGAATCTTTTTGTTAATTTTTTTTTTCCTGTAGCACACAAAATGGTACAGGTTTGGGAGAAGTCTCCAGAGTAGAAGGTCAGAACAGAATAGGTAGCCTTGGTATCAACCAAGAAATTCTCAGACCTACCTGCCATATCCAGATGCCCCCTTGGCTCCAGCCCCATGATGATTATCTGTGAAAGGTGGGCTGGCTGGAGCAGGCTGCTTCAGTCCTGTTGAATCATCATGAGGGAAGGCTTGGTGCTTGATCTTGAGGCTCTTGTTTCCTGAGGGCAGAGTGCCACACAGTGTCCCAATTGATGGCATTTATAGCAAGCCATTTTAGGAGAGGTCATAGTTTGGACACTCTTTGGCTCAGTGTCTCAGCTGTCTACACATTAGGCATTTGCCTTGTCCTGCAAGGACTCAGGGTTTGCCACAGGGCTTCCCTGGAGGGTGGCCAGCATCTGGACATGTCTTGTCTCTTTCCTTCTCTCCCTTTCCTGAGCCTTGGCCTCCCTCTCCTGTTCTCTGTTATAAAAGGCATTAGTGGCTGTCTGGACCATCTCACCTAAAGGAGGCAACAGGGACCTGCTACTGTAGCTGTTGTAACTTTATCCTGATGTCTGGCGCACATTGACACAAGTATTTGTCCTTTAAAATCACCTGTCCCTCATAAGAGTCTAAGGTCAAGGCATGTCGATCTCCTGGGACCCCTGAACTGGCAGATCCCCAAGCAAGTTGAGGTATGACAACTTTCTGAGGGCCAGATCCCTAGGCAGGTCAGCCTCCTGGGACCTCTGGGCTGGAGTTGGGCAACCTCAAGGTCTCCAGCATGACCAGTGCTGGGTAGTATTAAGGGGTTGTAATCTTAACTCATTGCCAGTTTGTCCACCTCGGATGGGAATAGATACTATGAGGTAAAGCAATCTAGGCTTGTGCCCTGAGACTGGGAACCTGGTGAAACAGCCATAAGACTTATCCTCTTATTGTTCTGAGGGAATGTAAGTCACTGATTTCCTTCCCTAGTCCTCCATAAGAGCAGTTTAGGGTGTCTCCAATGGTAAGCATTTTATGGTCATAGACCCACTTTAGGTAATAACAGAAGTAATGACAAAATAATGACAAAGTGATGGGTTATCTGGTCCTGTTACGGGCATTAGGAGTACTTTAATAATAAACTGAGTGAAGCAATGTTGCCTACAAGGGAGCAGGGTCCTGGTTGGAGGAGACAGTATGTGGCTCAAGGACAAAATTATTAGAGGCAACAGACCAGATGTTCAATAAAAGTGGAGTGAAGATTTGATCTAGGGGATATATTTGTAACTTTAGGAGAAGGGTGATAAGGGTTTGGGCCCAGGTGGCCTTCAGGGCTAACTCTCAAAGTGGCAAACATTATCCCTGGAAGCCCAACTGCCCTTGAAGGGATGCCACCAACAGATGGACTTCCAGCAGGTGTTGTGTGCCTGTCACCTGCCCTAACGTGTTCACTGAGAGATGCTGTTGTTGCACATGTTTGTTGTAGGAAATATGGAAGATGAAGGCCTGAATATCTAGAGGAATTTGATATTATACAGTATTTCCCTCCCAAGGGCCAGTTATTACCTGGTTGTCCCTCCAGAAGAATGCAACGACAACATTGTGGTCCTGAACGGAGTTCAAGAAAAGAGCATGAAACAAGAAGGAAGGGGACAGGGCACAACTTTTGAAAGAATGACACAGCCCAAGGGCATAACATAAGCCAATTAAAATCAAATTGGTTCAAGATGACAAGTCAAATTCAACTAGACCTTGATCCTCAAGCTAAATGGCACACCCAGAGGTGCCAGGACTGTTCCAAGGCACTGTCAAATGATAAGGTGAAAGGAGTGGGTGATTCCCCAATTGTTTGAATGATCCCCCCACTCATTAGCATATGAAATCACCCAACTCCCAAAAACTAGCCACATCACATTCCATGGCCACCACACTCACCCTCTGCAACGACCCACACCCTGTGGAGTGTGTGTCTCTCTAAATCCAAACAAATCCACCTCTTACCTATCGCCGTGTCTCACACTTTTTTTTTGCAATGAGACATCAATCCTCTGAGCTTCATTGGGTCCTAAAACCAGGCACCATGGATTTTGGCTGGGCTCAAGTCCCAGTCAGATACAACTGAGTCACTAAGCATAGCACAGAGTCCCTGCCACATGGGTTTGAGTCCCAAACTTAGGTGAAATGTTTCAAGCACAATTCTCAGAAACGGAAAGATGATGACTTGCCCAATATTTTGTAAGCAGTGGCATAGATGGAGAGAGGAGCTGAAGAGAGGGAGGAAAAAAGCAGTGGGAAAAACATGCCAAGGAATCCCCTTCATAACCTACCAAAAAATCTACTAAATGCCTGACCTGTACTCACAGTTTTCATTGGCCTGATCCTTGGCACAAAGAAGATTAAGGACAGACTATCCACCACCCACTTGGGCAACAACTAATAAGTAGCCCCTGCCAGAGTCTCTCAATTGCACCCACTGCTGCTCGCTTGTTCACAGGGGATTCAAGAAACCAGAAATGAGAGATTGTAAAGGAATTATGATTTTGTTAGCCATATGTCCTTCCAGTCATAGGAGCGAGCACCTCTTACCTTAACCAGAGGTCTTCTGGCTGAGACTGAGCCACATGAGTTTTCTGCCAAGTGTGTTTTTGCTGTCCTGGTTTCCAGCACGCTGGGCTTCTTGTCATTTCCACGGCACTGGATTTTATTCACTTTCAGCTTCCACCATGGGAAATTTTGCCTAGTTGGGTTTCTGCTGTGTTTGGCCTCTGCCTTGCAGGGGCCAAGCCAAGGCTGTTTCAGCCAGGTTAAATCCGAGTCACAGCACCAGAGATGTTGGTGGAGTGTGTAATTTCTTCCATTCTGTCTAGCCACAGCAAAAACATGAAGTGCCAGATGGACCAGTGTTACAGCTCGGTGTTCCAGGTCAGTTTTATTTGACAAGCAAAGGGAAATACATCCTCTAAGTGTGAGGGTGGGCTGACCCTAAAGAAGTGAAGGAAGAGAAGTGAGAGGCTCAATTTCAGCTCCTCTTTTTATGTTTTTTCTCCTCACCCTGAGTCTGCCCTATGTAAATTGGACTAGCCAGGAGAACTGTTTGCATCACCTGAGGTTCTCACTCTGGTCCTTGGACCTTCCTTTGTTCTATTTTAGTGGGTTTTTCCTTTCTTTGTCTTTTAGCCACCGCCATTCTGGACTCCTTTGTCCTATTCTAACTACCTAACAGTTGGGAAGATCCCCTGGAGGAGTGCATGACAACCCACTCCAGTATTCTTGTCTGGAAATTTTCATGGGCAGAGGAGCCGGGTGGGCTACAATCCATGGGGTCGCAAAGAGTTGGACACGACTGTATACTCCATTCTGTTATAAAGCTTTTCTGCTATGCTTTATTTTAGAGGTTTTGTAGTTTTACTTTGGGGACTTAGGTTTATAATTCATTTCAAGTTCATTTTAGTATGCTACATGAAATATAAAAATATATATATTTTCAAATGTATATGCAGTTATTCTAGTATCTGCTGTTTAAAAGGCTGCCTATTCTGTTTTTCATTTAAGAACACTTCTCATTTTCCATGTCAGTTGACCTTATTTCAGGGTTCTACATCTGGGCTCCCAATTCTGTTCCATCCATCTGTATGTTTTCATTTTATCTAAAAATGGCAGCACTTTGATCAATATAGATCTATACTGTGCCATGGAAATCAGGAGATTTGAGTCTTCTAATATTGTTCTTTTCTTTCTTTTCGCCACTCTCATTCTGTTTCATTCATGTATTAATTTTTGATCAGGATGTCAATTTATCCAAAAAAATCAGCTGGGATTTTTTAACTTAAAATTACTTTGAATTTATGCATCAATGCATGTACATGCAGGATCTCCCTATTTATTTAGGTGGTCTATGATTTTTTTCATCAGTGTTTTACAGTTTTAAGAACACAGAAGTGAAGTGAATTCGCTCAGTTGTGTCCGACTCTGCAAGGCTCCTCAGTCCATGGAATTCTGCAGGCAAGAGCACTGGAGTGGGTTGCCATTTCCTTCTCCATCAGAACACAGATGCTGCCTGTATTTTATGTCATAAACTTAAATATTTATGTTTTGGTTGTGATTGTTATATCAATGTGGAGAAGGAAATGGCAACCCACTCCAGTATTCTTGCCTGGAGAATCCCATGGACAGAAAGGCCTGGTGAGCTACCGTCTATGGGGTCAGAGGCAGACACAACTGAAGCAACTTGGCAAGTTATATCAATGAAATAAGGAGGCCATTGGGCTGAAGTGGCTTTAATGCCTTAGTACCTACATAAGCAAACCAAAACTCAAGCCTGAAATGTCTTGTGGTTAAGAAATGAAAACCTAAGGACAGCCAAATACAAACAACAAAGTTGAGTTTCCCAAATAGAGTAGCAGCTTAAGATATAGTCAATAAAATAATTCTCTTGCTTTGCTTCCACTTTTTCTCTGTAAATGTCTTGCCCCTAGTTCCTGCAGAGAAGCATTGCTAATCATTTCTGGTTTGCATTGCCAAATTCATTTGATTTTTGCTCAGACAAACTTATAGAACTTTTTGAAAGTGAAAGTGTTAGTCTCTCAGTTGTGTCTGATTCTTTGAGACTCCATGGAATGTAGCCCATCAGACTTCTCTGCCCATGGAATTCTCCAGGCAAGAATACTGTAGTGGGTGGCCATTCCCTTCTCCAGGGGAACTTCCTGACCAAGGATTGAACCTGGGTCTCCTGTATCACAGGTAGATTCTTTACTGAGTCATCAGGGATGCCATAGAATATTTTACTATCCCTTATCTTATCTTTCTACACTAATAAACTATTTTAAATTTTAATTTTCAATTCTTAATTGCTATTAAAGACAATGATGATTTAAACACCAGTGTTACATCTTACACCTTTTCTAAACCCATTTCTTAGTCCTAAAAGATTTTTGTAGATTCTTTGTGTGTTTTTATGAAGAGACTCATGAAAGCAGGAAAAAAGAGATAATTTCATTTCTTCTTTTATAATTTGCATGACTTTTATTTCTATTTCTTGATTTTTTTGCCCTAGGTAGTCTAGGATGTGAATTTGAGTTGTGAAAATAAATATCATGGCCTTAATCCTAATAATAGAGGAAAACTAAACTTTAACCATTAATGTGATGTCTCAATGAAGACATATCATTCTAATTGCTAGTGTACAGAGTTTTTTAATCATAAATGATATTTATATTTGGTCAGTTTTCTGCATCTACTAAAATGATAAAGATTTTCTCTTTATTCTGTTAATGCTATTAATTATGTTGGCTTTTTTAATATTGAATCAGATTTTTATTCCATTACTATTTTTACTGGAATATTACTTATATTTTAAATAGTAAAAATAAATAATACATTGTTTTGCTAATTTTTATTCAAGTTTTTTTTCATTAATTTATTGTTTTTTATTCATAAAGTGTATTGCTTAATAGATTTCCTTTTATACTGGTTCTGGTATTAAGTAAAATATTGGCCTCATAAACTAATTGGTAAATGTTCCCTCCTAGTGCATAGTTTTAAAAATTTTGTTGGATTAGTATTAGATCTTCCTTAAATGAAAAGAATTATTCACCAGTACAGTCATCTTGTTCTTGAGATTTCTTTGTTGGAAAGTCATTGGTAGCAAGTTAAATATCTTAAAAGATAAAAAATGTTTAGGTTTTAATCCTTTTGAGTAGGATTTGAAAGTTTGTGTCTAAAGGAATTTGCTCATTTCAAACTGTTACATTTATGAATGTAGCATTATTTGAAGTCTTGTATTACTAATCTTTTAGTATCTATAATTCAGTTCATTCGCTCAGTCATATCCAATTCTTTGTGACCCCATGGACTGCAGCACACCAGGCTTCCTGTAAATCATCAACTCCTGGAGCTTGCTCAAATTCATGTCTATCCAGTCAGTGATGCCATCCAACTATCTCATCTTCTGTCCCCCCTTCTCCTCCTGCCTTCAATCTTTACCAGCACCAGGGTCTTCTTCATTCTTTCTGGAATTATTTCTCCACTCTTCTCCAGTAGCATATTGGGCACCTACCGACCTGGGGAGTTCATTTTTCAGTGTCATATCTTTTTGCCTTTTCATACTGTTCATGGGGTTCTCAAGGCAAGAATACTGAAGCGGTTTGTCAGTCCCTTCTCCAATAGATCACATTTTGTCAGAACTCTACACTATGACCCATCCATCTTGGGTGGCCCTTCAAACATGGCTCATAGTTTCAATGAGTTAGACAAAGCTGTGGTCCATGTGATCAGTTTGATTAGTTTTCTGTGATTGCTGTTTCAATCACAGATATTGTGCTTTTATATCTATAAATTTTATAACAATTTCACCTTTTATTTTGTTGTGTGTAGTGCAAGTAGGGAACAGAGCAAGGACCTCCAGACAAACGCTCTGGAGAGTCTGTGGGTTAGGTAGCTTGTGGAATGTGGGAAATATTTTAATGGGGTAATTTTAGTGTAACTTGAGCTTTCCTGGTGGCTCAGACAGTAAAGCGTCTGCCTACAATGTGGGAGAACCACTAGAGGGCACTGGTGAGTGACTGAGGCAGGTCCTGCCCCTCCTCTGACCATGGTGCTCCAGGGCTCCGACCTCCCTCAGGGTAAAAACCCAAGTCTTCCCTGTAAGTCACAAGGCCCTGCCCAACCCCCACCCCAACCTCACCCTCACCACCTATCTCTCTCCTCTTCACTCATTCTGCTTCAGTCACCTCCCCTCCTAGCTGTTCCTTCAACACACAGCATGGGGCTACCCCAGGGCCCTCGCACAATCACACCTAGATTGCCCCTCCCACAGACATCCACAATTGACCCCTCCATTATCTTCTTCAGGGCTCTGCCCTGATTTCTTATACATTCAGTTCAGTTCAGTTGTGTCCGAATGTTTGCCCCACCCACCGCCCCTCATGGACTGCAACACTCCAGGCCTCCCTGTCCATCACCAACTCCCAGAGTTTACTCAAACTCATGTCCCTTGAGTTGGTGATGCCATCCAACCATCTCATCCTCCATTGTCCCCTTCTCCTCCCACCTTCAATCTTTCCCAGCATCAGGGGCTTTTCCAATGAGTCAGTTCTTCACATCAGGTGGTGAAAGCATCGGAGTTTCATCCTCAGCATCAGTCCTTCCAATGAATATTCAGGACTGATTTGCTTTAGGATGGACTGGTTGGATCTCCTTGCAGTCCAGGGGACTCTCGAGTTTTCTCCAACACCATAGTTCAAAAGCATAAATTCTTTGGCGCTCAGCTTTATAGTCCAACTCTCACATCCATACGTGACTACTGCTGGAAAAACCATAACCTTAACTAGACAGACCTTTGTTGGCAAAATAATGTCTCTGCTTTTTAATATGCTCTCTAGGTTGGTCATAACTTTTCTTCGAAGGAATAAACATCTTTTAATTTCATTGCTGTATTCACCATCTGCAGTGATTTTGGAGCCCTCAAAAATAAAGACTGCCACTGTTTCCACCATTTCCCCATCTATTTTCCATGAAGTGATGGGACCAGATGCCATGATATTAGTTTTCTGAATGTTGAGCTTTAGGCCAACTTTTTCACGCTCCTCTTTCACTTTTATCAAGAGGCTCTTTAGTTCTTCGCTTTATGCCATAAGGGTGGTGTCATCTGCATGTCTGAGGTTATTGATAGTCCTCCTGGCAATCTTGATTCCAGCTTGTGCTTCATCCAGCCCAGCGTTTCTCATGATGTACTCTGCATATAAGTTAAATAAGCAGGGTGACAATATACAGCCTTAAAATGAAGTGAAGTTGCTCAGGCGTGTCCAACTCCTCCCGACCTTAGGTCTTCCCAGATGGATAAAGAACCTGCCTGCAGTGTAGGACATGTGGGTTCTACTCCTGGGTCAGGAAGATCCCATGGAGAAGGAAATCACAACCCATTCCAGTATTCTTGTCTGGAGAATTCCATGGACATAGAGCCTGACGGGCTGCAATCCATAGGATCTCAAAGAGTCAGACACAACTGAAGTGACTGAGCACACACACAATGTAACTGAAACAACTTTGAAATAATGGAACTGGGTCAACATGGGAAAGAGAAAAGAGGTACATATGGAAGTTATTATGAGGCTTATAAATCGAACACACATGCTATGAGACAAGTTCTCAAGAATGGACACTAGGTAAAGGTTCATATTACAAGCAGGGCAGGTATAAATATTCAGGAAGTCACTGAGGTAATAAATAAAAGCTTTAGATTACAATAAAATACTTCCATCTATAATCACCAGCTGTATAGGACATAAAAACAGGTCATTACTAAGGCATGGATTCATGTGTGCTCATTCACTTGGTCATCAGGCTCCTCTGTCCATGGGATTTTCCTGGCAAGAACAGGAAAGATTTTTCTGGAATGGGTTGCCGTTTCCTTCTTCATAAGGTATATGAGCTGCAAACTTAGAGAATGAAGCTTGATTTTTTTTTAATTTATTTATTTTAGTTGGAGACTAATTACTTTATAATATTGTAGTGGTTTTTGCCATACATTGATATGAATCAGCCATGGAAAGCTTGAATTTAATTTAAAAATATAAACTCTTTGGAAATATTTATTACATAAGACAGTATGTTAGAAAATTACTTAAAAAACAAACAAACAAGTGTTTGAAGTTCATAAAATTCTATTCTATCAATGAATATAGAAATGACCATAGTTTACCCTTCTGAGACTTTTTAGTGCTATGCATATACTTAGTGTATGTGTACTATGTGTATCATACCTGTAAAACATGACAATTTAAAAAAATACAGAAAATGTCAAAATTTAATGCAAAATAAATTAAGTATAATGGAAAATGTATGTAGCATATTGGTTTCCATGTCTTTCCTCATACCTACTGAAGGTAGAGCTACCTGCTAACTTATCTTCAGTCCTCATTCCTGCTCGTAACTGACACCATAACACAATATGTTTCACCAGATAAAGTATGATTTTTTTGTTTGTTTCAATTTTCCCATAAACTTTACTTTGGTATATTTTACCTGGAATTTTTCTACCTTCAAAAGTTTAGATTCAGATGACTTGTTGTTTGATAACTATCTCCAAAAATATATTTTCTTTAAAACATGGGTTCCCCTCTTTGATTCTTATTTTTATAGCTTTCTAACTTTACTTCAAGCACTCTTAATTTCTTAAGCTTTCTCATCCTTCAGGTAACATACACCTGCTGAAATTTTTCACAGAGAGAATCTAAAAATCTGCAGTCTCTGCTCTACCTATAAGATCTTGGGACATTTTGGAGAAAATTACATGCCTTATTGGAAAAGTGTCAAAACACATATATCGAGTCAAACTCCAAACGTGTGGGAAATTCAACACTACTTATCAATTATATCACTTATCCCAGCTCAGCCTTCTTTCAGTGCAGGGGTGGCTGTGAAATGCTTTATTGTCAGTTTCTCTAACTTTACTGTCCATATTTCAACAGGTAATTTACTTCATAATGAATATAGAAAGTAAAAGCAATCAGAAATGAGTTCTCTTAACACCTTCACCATGTTCCAGGTCACTTCCCTAAATGTTTAATTCCCAATTATCCCCCCAATTCATATTTTTCATATAGATTTTCAATCAGAGAAAGACAAATGCAGAATGTTATCATTTACATGTTCTAAAAATTAGAACAAACAAATACATATAGCAAACTAGACCCAGGTTTTTGGGTGCTCCTCCTTATCCTTGGAACTTGCAATCTGTTTGCCTTTCCTGATCCCAGAAGCTCTCTTAAGAATACAATCTTGAGATAGTAAAGTGGAGAAGGGAACATTTCTTCCATGTACATGGTTGAACTCAGTTGAGGCTGATGTGTAAACTTTTAAGATTCTGGTAAGTAGGTATGAAAATCTCATTTTGGGGCCACCCAAGACAAGCCTTCCAAGTCTCATACTTATTTAAACTATTACTTACCATTCTGGTATGTTCTGCTTCTTTTTTTAATCTTTCCTTGTCTTCAATATACAGAGGCCAGTTTATGAACCAACTTAATATCTCTGAACACTTGCTCAACTGCTACTGCTGCTATGTTTTCCTGAAAGAGATATTCAGGAGAGATGGAAGGGGTATATTTACTAACCTTTTCATCTTCTGTTCTTAATGATGACAATTAAATAATAATATATACAATTCTCAGCATTATCCACTTAGATTCTCAGCTTATTTAGTGGGCTTAAAACTAATAATTGCATCAAATTTTAACTTACGAACAATAAGCATAGCCCATTTTAAGGATTCAGTTCTGAATTTTGACAGATGTATACTCCCATGTAGATATTATAACAGTCAAGTCAGAGACTGTTTACCTCATGCAATAAAGATCTTTATACCCCTTTCCCATCGATCTGTAACCCCATTTTGTTGCTTTTGTTCAGTTGCTAAGTCATGTCCAACTCTTGGTGACCACACAGACTGCAGCATGCCAGGGTCCCCTGTCCTTCACTATCTTCGGAGTTTGATAAAATTTTTGTCCATTGAGTTGGTGATGCTATCTAACCATCTCATCCTGTGCCACTCTCTTTTCCTTTTGCCTTCAATCTTTCCCAGCATCAGGCTCTTTTCTGGTTAGTCATCTCTTTGCATCAGATGGTCAAATTATTAGAGTTTCAGCTTCAGCATTAATGCTTCCAATGAGAATTTGGAGTTGATTCCCCTTAGGATTGACTGGTTTGATTGCCTTGCTATTCAAGGGACTCTCAAAAGTCTTCTCCAGCACCACAGTTTGAAAGCATCAATTCCTTGCAGCTCAGCCGTTTTTATGGTCCAAATATCATATCTGTACGTGACTACTGGAAAAACCACAGTTTTGACTATACAAACCTATTTTGGCAAAGTACTGGCTCTGCCTTTTAACACATTGTCTAGGTTTGCCATAGTGTTTTTCCCAAGGAACAAGTACCTAATAATTTCATGGCTGCAGTCACTGTCCAAGTGATTTTGGAGCCCAAGAAAAAAATTCTACCACTGTTTCCATTTTTTTTCCCATATATTTGAAGTGAAGGAACCAGATGCCATGGTGTTAGTTTTTTGAATGTTGAGTTTTAGAGAGAATAGCATTGAAACAAGTATACTATCAAGGGTGAAATAGATCACCAGTCCAGGTTGGATGCATGAGACAAGTGCTCAGAGTTGGTGCACTGGGAAGACCCAGAGGGATGGGATGGAGAGGGAGGTGGGAGGGGGGATTGGGATGGGGAACACAGGTAAATCCATAGATGATTCATGTCAATGTATGGCAAAAACCACTACAATATTGTAAAGTAATTAGCCTCCAACTAATAAAAATAAATGAAAAAAAAAAAAAACAGCTAAAATTAAAAAAAATAGTTTTAAGCCAGCTTTTTTGCTCTACTCTTTCACTTTCATCAAGAGGCTCTTTAGTTTCTCTTTATTTTTACCATTACAGTGGTATCATCTGCATATCTGAAGCTATAAATATTTATCTGAGCAATCTTGATTCCATCTTGTGATACATCCAGTCTAGCATTTCTCATGATGTAGTCTGCAAATAAGCTAAAGAAGCAGGGTGACAGCATACAAATTTGATGCACTCCTTTCCCAATTTTGAACCAATCCATTGTTCCATGTCTGGTATTAACTGTTACTTCTTCACCCGAATACAGGTTTCTTAGGAGGTATGTATGTGGTTTGGCATTCCCATCTCTTTAAGAATTGTCCAGTTTGTTGTATTCCACACAGTCAAAAGATTTAGCATAGTCAATGAAGCAGAAAGAGTTGTTTCTCTGGAATCCTCCTTTTTCTATGATCCAACAGATGTTGGAAATTGGTCTCTGATTTCTCTGCCTTTTCTTAATCCAGCCTGTACATATGGAAGTTCTCAGTTCATGATCTGTTGAAGCCTAGAGGAAGGATTTTGAGTATTACATTGCTAGCATGTGAAATGAGTGTAATTGTGTGGTAATTTGAACATTCTTTGGCATTGACCTTCTTTGAGACTGTGATGAAAACTGACCTTTTCCAGTCTGTGTCCACTGTTAAGTTTTCCAAATTTACTGGCATATTGAGTGCAGTATTTTAACAGTGTCATCTTTTAGGATCCATCACCTCCACTTGCTTTGTTTGTAGTAATGCCTCTTAAGGCCCACTTGGCTTTACACTCTAGGATGTCTGATGCTAGGTGAGTGATCATACCATCATGGTTATCTGAATCATCTTGTCACCTCTTCTTAATATCTTCTGCTTATGTTAAGTCCTTGTCATTTTTGTCCTTTATTGTGTCCATTTTTACATGAAATATTCCTTTGATATCGCTAATTTTCCTGAATATATCTTTATTATTTCCCATTCTATTGTGATCCTCTATTTTTTTGCATTGTTCACTTAAGAAGGCTTTCTAATCTCTCTTTGCTACTCTTTGGTAGTCTGCATTCAGATGGGTACATCTTTTCTTTTCTCCTTTGACTTTCACTTCTGTTCATTTCTCAAGTTTGTAAGCCCTCCTCAGACAAACATTTTGCCTTCTTGTATTTCTTTCCCTTGGGGATGGTTTAGGTCTCCACCTTCTGTACAGTGTTATGAACTTCCATTGAAAGTTCTTCAGATCCTCTGCCTATAAGATCTAATCCCTTGAATCTATTTGTCACCTCCACTGTATATTCATAAGGGATTTGATTTAAGTCATACCTAGTGGTTTTCCATATTTCCTTCAATTTATATCTGAATTTTGCAATAAGGAACTCATGATGTGAGCCACAATCAGCTCCCAGTCTTCTTTTTGCTGATTGTATACAGCTTCTCCATCTTCAGCTGAAAAAATATAATCAATCCGATTTGGGTATTGACCGAAATTTCAGCGATGTCCATTTGTAGAATGGTTTCTTGTGTTACTGGAAGAGGGCATTGCTATGACCAATGTGTTCTCTTGGCAAAATTCTCTCTTAGCCTTTGCCCTGCTTCATTTTGTACTCCAAGACCAAACATGCTTGTTATTCCATCTATCTCTTGACTTCCTACTTTTTCATTCCATTCCCTTATGATGAATAAAAAACATCTTTTACTGCTGTTGGTTCTTGAAAGACATGTAGTTCTTCACAGAACCGTTCAACTTCATCTTCTTTGGCATTAGTGTTTGGGACATAAATTGCTGTAGTGTTGAATGATTTGCCTTGGAAATAGACCAAGTTCAATCTGTTTTTGAGGTTGCACCCAAGTACTGCATTTCAGGATCTTTTGATGACTATGATTCTACTCCATTTCTTCTAAGCAATTCTTGCCCACAGTAGTAGATATAATGGTCATCTGAATTAAATTCACCATTCCCATCCATTTTAGTTCACTGATTTCTACAATGCCAGTGTTCACTCTTGCCATCTCCTGTTTCACCACTTTCAATTTACCCTGATTAATGGACCTAACATTCCAGGTTCATATGCAATAGCATCTTTATAGCATCAGGCTTTACTTTTACCATCAGATTCATCTGCTATTGGGCATCGTTTCTACTTTGGATTTGCCTCTTCATTTCATCTGGAGTTATTTCTCCACTTTGCTCCATAGCATATCAGACACTTAAAGGCCTGGGGGCTTCATCTTTCCATGTCATATCTTTGTGCCTTTTCATACTGTTCACTGGGTTATCAAGGCAAGAATGCTGAAGTGGTTTGCCAGTCTCTTCTCCAGTGAATTGCATTTTGTCAGATTTTTCCACCATGACCCATCCATCTCAGGTGGCCCTACACAGCTTGGCTAATAGTCTCATTGAGTTACACAAGGCTGTGATCCAGGCAATCATTTTTGGTAATATTCTGTGATGAGATTTTCATTCCACCTGCCCTCTGGTGGATGAAGATAAGAGGCTTGTGGAAGCTTCCTGATGGGAAGAACTGACTGTGAGGAAAACTGGACATTGCACTGATGGCAGGGCCATGCTCGGTGAATCTTTAATGCAATTTTCTGCTAATGGATGGGGTTGTACTCTCTCTGTGTAGTTTGGTCTGAGGGAGCCCAGTCCTAGAGTTTGCAACCTCTAAGGAATGCTATAGGCTTTATGGTAGGGGTAATGGTGAACTCCAAGAGGACTTATGCCATTACACTGTGAAGATAAAGAATGATCAAAATTTGCTCCTTTTTCGCAAATAGTAAAAATTATGGTCATTTAACACATTACTATATACTTCCAATGTAGATCATACTAAGTATATTTTATTCTTTTTTGAGCCTCCAAATTCTTCATAATACAACAGTCTATTAACAACATATAATACACAAAATAAGTGTTATTATTATATATAATACTAGTTTATATTATTATTTTGTATTTCATTAGAGACAGAATTCCTAAATATTGTTTTCTTTTATATACATTCTTTCTTGTATTACAATTTTTTTTTAATATTATTTTATTAGTTGGAGGCCAATCACTTCACAACATTTCAGTGGGTTTTGTCATACATTGACATGAATCAGCCATAGAGTTACACGTATTCCCCATCCCGATCCCCCCTCCCACCTCCCTCTCCACCCGACTCCTCAGGGTCCTCCCAGTGCACCAGGCCCGAGCACTTGACTCATGCATCCCACCTGGGCTGGTGGTCTGTTTCACCATAGATAATATACATGCTGTTCTTTCAAAACATCCCACCCTCACGTTCTCCCCCAGAGTTCAAAAGTCTGTTCTGTACTTCTGTGTCTCTTTTTCTGTTTTGCATATAGGGTTATGGCTACCATCTATCTAAATTCCGTATATATGTGTTAGTATACTGTAATGTTCTTTATCTTTCTGGCTTACTTCACTCTGTATAATGGGCTCCAGTTTCATCCATCTCATTAGAACTGATTCAAATGAATTCTTTTTAACAGCTGAGTAATATTCCATGGTGTATATGTACCACAGCTTCCTTATCCATTCATCTGCTGATGGGCATCTGGGTTGCTTCCATGTCCTGGCTATTATAAACAGTGCTGCAATGAACATTGGGGTGCACGTGTCTCTTTCAGATCTGGATTCCTCAGTGTGTATGCCCAGAAGTGGTATTGCTGGGTCATATGGCAGTTCTATTTCCAGTTTTTTAAGAAATCTCCACACTGTTTTCCATAGTGGCTGTACTAGTTTGCATTCCCACCAACAGTGTAAGAGGGTTCCCTTTTCTCCACACCCTCTCCAGCATTTATTGCTTGTAGACTTTTGGATAGCAGCCATCCTGACTGGCGTGTAATGGTACCTCATTGTGGTTTTGATTTGCATTTCTCTGATAACAAGAGATGTTGAGCATCTTTTCATGTGTTTGTTAGCCATCTGCATGTCTTCTTTGGAGAAATGTCTGTTTAGTTCTTTGGCCCATTTTTTGATTGGGTCGTTTATTTTTCTGGAATTGAGCTTCAGGAGTTGCTTGTATATTTTTGAGATTAATCCTTTGTCTGTTTCCTCATTTGTTATTATTTTCTCCCAATCTGAGGGCTGTCTTTTCACCTTACTTATAGTTTCCTTTGTTGTGCAAAAGCTTTTAATTTTCATTAGGTCCCATTTGTTTATTTTTGCTTTTATTTCCAATACTCTGGGAGGTGGGTCATAGAGAATCCTTCTGAGATTTATGTCGGAGAGTGTTTTGCCTATGTTCTCCTCTAGGAGTTTTATAGTTTCTGGTCTTACATTTAGATCTTTAATCCATTTTGAGTTTATTTTTGTGTATGGTGTTAGGAAATGATCTAGTTTCATTCTTTTACAAGTGGTTGACCAGTTTTCCCAGCACCACTTGTTAAAGAGATTGTCTTTTTTCCATTGTATATCCTTTCCTCCTTTGTCAAAGATGAGGTGTCCATAGGTTCGTGGATTTATCTCTGGGCTTTCTATTCTGTTCCATTGATCTATATTTCTGTCTTTGTGCCAGTACCATACTGTCTTGATGACTGTGGCTTTGTAGTAGAGTCTGAAGTCAGGCAGGTTGATTCCTCCAGTTCCATTCTTCTTTCTCAAGATTACTTTGGCTATTCGAGGTTTTTTGTATTTCCATACAAATTGTGAAATTATTTGTTCTAGTTCTGTGAAAAATAGCTTGATAGGGATTGCATTGAATCTATAGATTGCTTTGGGTAGAATAGCCATTTTGACAATATTGATTCTTGATAGGGATGGTAGCTTGATAGGGATTGCATTGAATCTATAGATTGCTTTGGGTAGAATAGCCATTTTGACAATATTGATTCTTCCAATCCATGAACACGGTATGTTTCTCCATCTGTTCGTGTCCTCTTTGATTTCTTTCATCAGTGTTTTATAGTTTTCTATGTATAGGTCTTTTGTTTCTTTAGGTAGATATACTCCTAAGTATTTTATTCTTTTTGTTGCAATTTTGATTTATAGTTTTCTCAGGGTATATGCCTAGTAGTTGGATTGCTAGGTCATATAGTAGTTTTATTCCCAGTTTATTTAAGGAATCTCCATGCTGTTCTCCATAGTGATCTATAAATTTACATTCCCACCAACAGTGCATTCAAATTTCCTTTTCTCTACATCCTCTCCAGCATTTATTGCTTGAACACTATTTGGTGATGGTCATTCTGACTGGTGTGAGGTGATATCTCATTGTGGTTTTGATTTGCATTTCTCTAATAATGAAAACTTTTGAGCATTTTTTCACATGTTTGTTGGTCACCTGTATGTGTTACTTGGAGATCAATATGTTTAGGTCTTCCTCCCACTTTTTGATTGGGTTGTTTTCTTGTTTTTGTGATATTAAGCCACATGTGCTACTTGAATATTTTGGAGATTAATCATTTGTCAACTGTTTTATTTGCAGTTATTTTCTCCCATTCTGAGGGTTGTCTTTTCATCTTATTTATACTTTTCTTTGCTATTAAAAAAAATTTAAGCTTACCTAGGTCCCAATTTTTTTTTCCATTAATATTGGAAGTAGGTTGAAAAGGAACATCCTGCAGTTATGTCAAAGAGTGTTCTGCCTATGCTTTCCTTTAAGAGTTATGTAATTTCTGAACTTGCACTAGGTCTTTGCTATCAGTTGGTTTTCATAATGAACTTTTTAACCACAAATATTCATATAAGATTGAGCTTAAAAGGAAACTAAGAAACTGACATTCTATACACTTTTTATCATAAATTTTTCCCCAATATATCTTCAAGTAATTCTTTCAAATACCCATCAAATTCATTAGCACATTTTTCACAGCCTAGTACTTGGTCACTTCAGATATATTTTAGCTGATACAAGACCGTGGTGCACCTGCTTATCCTAAAAAGAATTTTTTTTTTCATTTATTTTTATTAGTTGGAGGCTAATTACTTTATAATATTGTAGTGGTTTTTGCCATACATTGACATGAATCAGCCATGGATTTACATGTGTTCCCCATCTCGATCCTCCCTCCCGCCTCCCTCCCCATCCCATCCCTCTGGGTCTTCCCAGTGCACCAGCCCTGAGCACTTGTCTCATGCATCCAACCTGAGCTGGTGATCTGTTTCACACTTGTTTCAATTTTAAAAGTGCAATTTTTCATAGAATTAGAACAAAAAATTTGCAGTTTGTATGTAAACACAAAAGACCTTGAGCTTATCTTTGTGTATGGTTTTAGGGAGGAGGCAGAGGTTTTATTCCTGGGTTGGGAAGTTCCCCTGGAGAAAGGAATGGCTACAAACTCCAGTGTTACGGGTAGGCTGCTCCACCTACCCGTAAATAATCTGCCAGCAATGCAGGAGACCTGGCTTTGATCCCTGGGTTGGCAAAATCCCTTGCAGAAAGGAATGGCTGTCTGCTCTAATATTCTTGCCTGGATAGTTCTATGAGCAGAGGAGTCTAGCAGGCTACAGTCCATAGGGTCGCAAAGAGTTGGACATGACTCAGTGACTAACAATTTCACTGTAGTGTTAGGGAGCATTCCTATCTGGTATTTTTACATATTTTCCAGTTTTCCCAGTACTATTTAATGAAGAGACTGTCTTTTCTTCATTGCATATTATGGACTCATTTGTCATAGATTATGTGACCAAAGATGGGTGGGTTAATCTCCGGGCTTGTTAATATACTATTCCAATGACCCATATTTCTGTTTTTGTGTCAGTACTGTACTGTCTTGATGACTGTAGCTTTTTAGTATAGTCTGAAGTCAAGGAGCTTGATTGCTCCAGCTCCATTTCTCTTTCTCAAGATTACTTTGACCCTTTGGGGTCTTTTGTATTTCCATACAAAAATGTAAATTTTTTTGCTCTAACTGTGAAAAACGGCATTGGTTTTTCATTTCTTCTTAGAATAAGCAGGTGCACCACAGTTTTACATCAGTTAAACAATACCTGAAGTGACCGAGTACTAGACTGTGAAAAATATGTTAATTAATCTGATGGGAACTTGAAAGAATTGCTCGAAGATATATTGGGGAAAAGTTGATAAAAACTGTATAGAATGTATATATTCTATACAAAAGCTGTATAGAATATATATAGTTTTTATTTTCCTTTTAAGCTCAATCTGATATTAATATTTGTGGTTAGAAAATTCATTATGAAAACCAACTGATAAATATTTCAAATAAATACATTTTTCTCATATTAAAAATGCCATTATAATCTGATAGACATTGCATTTAATCTGCAGATTGCTTTGAGTAGTATAGTCATTTTCATAAGATTGGTTTTTCCAATCCAAAACCATGGTGTATATCTCCATCCATTTGTGTCATTTTGATTTCTTTCATCAATCTCATAGTTTTCTTAGTACAAGTCTTTTGTTTCCTAAGGTGGGTTTATTCCTAGGTGATTTATTCTTTTTGCTGCAATGGTAAATGGAATTGTTTCTGTAATTTCTCTTCCTGATCTTTCATTTTTATTCTACAGGAATGAGAGAGATTTCTGTGTCTTAATTTTGTATCTTATAACTTAAACAAATTCATTGATAAACTCTAGTTTTCTGATTGCCTCTTCAGATCTTCTATCTATAGTATCAAGTCATCTACAAACATTGAAAGTTTTACTTCTTCTTTTCCAATTTGTATTCCTTTTCTTTTTCTTCTCTGACTGCCATGGCTAAGACTTCTAAAACCATATTGAATAATAGTGGTGAGAGTGGACAACCATGTCTTGTTCCTGATCTTAGAGGTAATGCTTTCAATTTTTCACCATTGAGAATAATGCTTGCTGTGGATTTGTCATATATGACCTTTGAGGTTGTTGCTATTGTTTAGTCACTCAATTGTGTCTGACACTTTTATGATTCCATGAACTCTAGATCAATAGGCTCCTGTGTAAATCAGATTTCCCAGGTAAGAATACTGGAATGGGTTGCCATTTTCTTCTCCAGGAGATCTTTCCAGCCCAGGGTCAAACCTATATCTCTTGCTTGGCAGGTGAATTCTTTACCACTGAGCCACAAGTGAAGCCCATTATGCTGAGGTAGATTACTTCTCTGCCCACTTTCTGGGGAGTTTTTATCATAAGTGGGCTTTGAATTTTGTCAAAAGCTATTTCTGCATCTATTGAGATTATCGTGTAGGTTTTTTTTTAATGTTTCAATTTGTTAATATGGTGTATCACATTAAATAGTTTGCATATATTGAAATATCCTTGCATCCTTGAAATAAAACACACTTGATCAGGGTGTATGATTCTTTCATTGTGTTGTTGGATTTCATTTGCTGTATTTTGCTGAAGAGTTTCACATCCATGTTCATCAGTGATATTGGCCTATTCTTCTTTTTTATTTGAAATACTATCAGTTTCTTTTTTGGTTTGTTTGGTTTTGGTTTTTTTCCATTTTTTTATTAGTTGGAGGCCAATTACTTTACAATATTGTAGTGGCCTATTCTTTTATTGTGTGATATCTTTGTCTTGTTTTGGTATCAGTGTAATGGTGGCCTCATAGAATGATCTTGGGAGTGTTCCTGCCTCAGCAATTTTTTGGGAAAAGTTTGAGAAATATAGAAGTTAGCTCTCTCCAAATACTTGGTAAAATCACCACAGGGAGCAGTGTGAATGCTCCTCAAAAAGCTAGAAATAGAACTACCATATGACTCAGCAATTCCATTCCTGAGCATATATATACCCAGGGAAAAACATAAAAAGATACCTGCACCCCAGTTTTCAATGCAGTAGTATTTACAATAGCCAAGAGTTGGAAGCAACATAAGTGTCCATCAACAGAGGAGGAGATGAAGATATGGTAGATATAGACAATGGAATCTCACTAAGCCATAAAAAGGGACAAAATAATTCCATTTGTAGAGACATGGATAGACCTAGAGGCTGCCCTTCTGAGTGAAGTAGGTCAGAAAGAGAAAACAAATATTACATAATATCACTGATAGTTAGAATCCAGAAAAATGGTACAGATGAACTTATTTGCAAAGCAGAAACAGAAACACAGATAGAGGGAACAAACATGGATACCAGCAGGAAGGGAGTAGGATGAATGTGAGACTGACATCTATTCAGAATAAAATAACAACTATTGAGAACCTAATGTATAGCCTAGGGAACTCTACTCAGTGCTCTGTGGTGATCAAAATGGGAAATGAGAAGAAAACCTTAAATAGAGGGGGTATATGTATATATATAACTGATTGACTTTGCTGTACAGCAGAAATTAGCATAACATTGTAAAGCAACAATATTGCAATATAGTTTTTTAATATGCTGAGAAGAAGATAAAAACACAGTACAATGGCTAACAGAAAATTTTACAAATGACAAATTTGATAAAGGGCTTTTTTAGGAATGTATATTCTCAAAACTTCATAATGAAATAAACAATATGTTTATAATTAATTTAGTTAGTAAGTAAGCATTAGTCATGTCCAACTCTTTATGACCCCACGAACTGGGGCTCACCAGGACTGGGGCTCTTCTGTCCATGGGATTCTCCAGGCAAGAATACTGGAGTGGGTTGCCATTGCCTTCTCCAGATCTTCCCAACCCAGGGGTCAAACCCAGGTCTCCAGCCTTGCAGGCAGACTCTTTACCATCTGAGCCACGAGGGAAGAACCCTGGTAGGAAGATTAATTCAGAAAATACATTGCTTCCTCACCAATGGTGAGGATGGATGGTAAATATACATATTAAATATACATATTAAAGATATCATTAGAATTTAGAGAAATGCAAATTAAAATCACAATGATACATTGCTACAAATATAGAATAGCTGATAATCCTGACAATGCCAAATGTTAACAAGGAGATAGTACAATAGGGAATCTCATACCTTGTTTGTTGTTGTTATTGTTTATCAATTGGTAAGATGCATTCCACTCTTTGTGACCTCATGGACTGTAGCATGCCAGACTCCTTTGTCCTCCACTATCTCCCAAAGTTTGCACTCCTTTCCCAATTTTAAACCACTCATATCTTCCATGTCTGGTTTTCACTGTTGCTCCTTGACCTGCATACAGGTTTCTCAGGAGACAGGTAAGGTGCTCTGGTACTCCCATCTCTTTAAGAATTTTCCACAGCTTGTTGTGATCCATATAGTCAAATGCTTTAGCCTAATCAATGAAGCAGAAGTACATTTTTTCTAGTACTCTCTTGTTTTCTGCATGATCCAATGAATGTTGGGAATTTGATCTCTGATTCCTCTGCCTCTTTGAAAACCAACTTGTATATCTGGAGGTTCTTGGTTCAGATACTGTTGACGTCCAGCTTGAACAATTTTGAGCATAACCTTACTAGTGTGTGAAAGGAATGTAATTGTATGGTAGTGTGAACATTTTATGGCATTGCCCATCTTTGAGATTGGAAGGAAAAATGTCTTTTTCCAGTTTTGTGTCCACTACTGAGTTTTCCAAATTTGCTGACATATGGAGTGCAGTACTTTCATAGCATCACCTTTTAGGATTTTAAATATCTTAGCTGGAATTTCATCACTTCCATTAGCTTTGTTCATAGTAATGCTGGCTAATGGCCACTTGACTTCATGCCCCAGGATGTCTGGCTCTAGGTGAGTAACCATACCATCATGGTGATCCCAATCATTAAGACCTATTTGTATAGATCCTCTGTGTATTCTTTGTAAGCACAAAGCTTACACAAGGTAGCACAAAGCTACCTCTTTGTAAGCATTTCTGCTTCTGTTAGGCCTTTACTATTTATATCCTTTATCATGCCCATCTTTTAATGTAATTATGCCTTAATACCTCCAATTTTCTTTAGGAGGTCTCTAGCCTTTCCTGCTCTATTTTTTCCTTCTATTTCTTTTCATTGTTCATTTAAGACCTTCTTATCTCTCCTTGCTATTTTCTGGAACTCTGCATTCAGATGGTGGGGATGAGCTTGGCAAAGAGAAGGTGGCAGAGGGACCAGCATCTTTGCTTTTCTCCCTTGCATTTTTGTTATCTTCTTTTCTCAGCTATTTATAAAGCCTCCTCAGACAACCATGTTGCCTACTTGTATTTATTTTTCTTTGTGAGTCTTTTGAGCATTACCTCCTATACAATGTTAGGAATCTCTGTTCATAGTTCTTCAGTCACTCTGTCTACCAGATATAATCCTTTAAATCTACTTGTCACCTCCATTGTAGACCATACCTGGATGGCTTAGTGGTTTTCTCTACTTTCTTAAATTAAAAAATGATTTTGAATCACTCTAAAATGAATTTTAACAAGGACTTTGTGATCTGATCCACAGTCAGCTTCAAGTCTTTTTTTTTTTTTTTTTACTGACTGTATAGAGCTTCTCCACCTTCAGATGCAAAGATCATAATCAACCTGACTTTTGTATTGACCATCTTGTGGTGCCCATGTGTAAAGTTAACTATTTTATTGTTGGAAAAGGGTGTTTGGTAAGACCAGTGTGTTCTCTTGAGAAAAATCTGCTAGCCATTGCCCTGCTTCATTTTGTACTCCAAGGCCAAAATAGCCTGTTACTTTGGGTATCTCTTGACTTCCTACTTTTTCATTTCAATCCCCTATGATTAAAAGGACATCTTCCCCCCCAATCACTTTGGTGTTAGTTCTAGAAGTTCTTAGAAGTTTTCATAGTGTTAGTTACCTTCAGCTTCTTCAGCACCAGTGGTTGGGTTGCTAACTTGGATTACTGTGATGCTGAATGGTTTTTCTTGGAACAAACTGAGATCATTCTGACATTTTTGACAGTGCACCCAAATACTGTATTTCAGACTCTTTTGCTGACTCTCAGGGCTTCTGCATTTCTTGTAAGGGATTCTTAGCCACAGAAGTAGATATAATAATTGTCTAAATAAAATTTGTTTAAACCTTGTTTTTTTATTAGACAAATAAGATATTTCTATTAGACAAATTTTATTTATTAGACAAATATGTCAAAATCTCTTTTTAATTAGACAATAAAAATTGTCTAAATAAAATTCATCTAAATAAAAATTGTCTAAATCAAAATTCTCCAACCCAGGTGTCAACAGTTCATGAACTGTGAACCTCCAGCTGTTCAAGCTAGATTTAGAAAAGGCAGAGGAGTCAGAGATGAAATTGCCAACATCCATTCGATCATAGAAAAAGCAAGAGAGTTCCAGAAAAAAACATTTACTTCTGCTTTATTGATTATGCCAAAACCTTTGACTGTGTGGATCAAAACAACTTGTGGAAAATTCTTAAAGAGATTGGAATACCAGACAACCTTACCTGCCTCCTGAGAAATCTGTATGCAGGTCAAGAAGCAATGGTTAGAACTGATCATAGAACAATGGACTGGTTCCAAATTGGGAAAGGAGTACATCAAGGCCGTATATTGTCACCCCTCCTATTTAACTTACATGCAAAGTACCTCAAGAACAATGCCAGGCTGGATGAAGCACAAGCTGGAATCAAGATTGCTGGGAGAAATATCAGTAACCTCAGATATGCAGATGACACCACCCTTATGGCAGAAAGTGAAGAGGAATTGAAGAGCCTGTTGATGAAAGTGAAAGAGGAGAGTGAAAAAGCTGGCTTAAAACTCAGCATTCAAAAGACTAAGATCATGGCATCTGCCATCACACCAATCAAATAGATGGTGAAACAATAGAAATAGTGACAGACTTTATTTTCTTGGGCACCAAAATCACTGCAGATAGAGACGGTAGCCATAAAATTAAGAAACTTGCTCCTTAGAAGAAAAGCTATGACCAACTTAGCATATTAAAAAAAGCAGAGACATTACTCTGATGACAAAGGTCCCTCTAGTTAGTCAAAGCTGTGGTCTTTCCTGTAGTCATGTATGGATGTGAGAGTCAGACTATAAAGAAAGCTGAATACTGAAGAATTGATGCTTATGAACTGTGGTGTTGGAGAAGACTCTTGAGAGTCCCTTGGCCTGCAAGGAATTCAAACCAATCAGTCCTAAAGGAAATCAGTCCTTAATATTCATTGGAAGGACTGATGCTAAAACTGAAGCTCCAATATTTTGGACACCTGATGTGAAGAACTGATTCACTGGAAAAGACCCTGATCCTGGGAAAGACTGAAGGCAGGAGGAGAAAGGGATGACAGAGGTTGAGATGGTTGGATGGCATCACCGACTTAATGGACATTAGTCTGAGCAAGCTTTGGGAGTTAGTGATAGACAGGGAAGCGCATGCTGCAGTCCATGGGGATGCAAAGAGTCGGACAGGACTGAGTGACTGAACTGAACTGAACTGAAATAAAATTTACCCATTCCTATCCATTTTACTTCACTGATTCATAAGATGTCAATGTTTAGCCTTTCCATCTCCTTCTTGACCATGCCCAATTTACCTTGGTCCATATGCAATTTAGAATGATAAAATGATAAAATATGTTTAACTCAAGTATTAGGCTTTGTTGAATTTACTACATAAATAAATATGAGGATTATGTTTTTAGCTATAAGTTTTAAAGTAAATTCAGCTTTCATTAAATGATGAATTACAGGTGAGCTGTATAGGCTAAATACATTAACTAGGGAAAAGATACATTTTACAATACAGAATGCAGTTTGTGCTATGATACATTTCACTGCTCTAGTTCAGAGTACAGGCAAAATAATTGTAAGAAAAAACCTTAGGAGTTAAACAAAAACAATTTTTTTTAACTTTATTGCTTTAAAGACTCCTGTAGTTTACTCTGTACAATATGACATGCCATAAAATGATGTAATTATGGAATCGTATGATTAAATATCCCTTTAAAAATAATTTTCCCTTCTTCCTACCATATTGTCCTTTCTTTCCTTTCTTTATTTTGCATATATTGACCAGTGCTAATCTTGTGCTAATTGAAAGTGAAAGTCACGAAGTCATATCCAACTCTTTGCGAATCCACGGACTATACAGTCCCTGGAATTCTCTAGGCCAGAATACTGGAGTGGCCAGTAGCCTTTCCCTTCTCCACAGGATATTCCCAACCCAGGGGTCAATCACAGGTCTCCTGCATTGCAGGTGGATTCTTTACCAGTTGAGCCACAAGTGAAGCCCAAGAAATGGAGTGGATAGCCTATCCTTTCTTCAAAGGATCTTCCAGACCCAGGAACTGAACCTGCATTTCAGGTAGATTCTTTACCAACTGAACTAACAGGGAAGCCCCTGATTCTGTGCTAAGTGTATAATTATCAACAATATAGAAAGGTCCTTTCTCTAATGGAGATTATGCTGCAGAAGAGGAGGCATACAGTATCCTAGCTAATTAATAACATAATGCAATGAGATATAATACAATATAATGTAGCATAATGTTATATAGTTTCAGGAAATGGTACATATAACACATAATAAAGAGACAGAAGGAGTGACCGAATTTTTTTTTTAATTAGATAATCAGCAACAGCCCCTTGAAATATGATTTTTGAGAAGATTTTCTTTGATTTTCTTTTACAATAGTAAAAGAAAAGATAAAGATACGCATGTTATAGGAAGAATATTTTTAGGTAGAGAAAAGAAATTCCTATGGCACTAGGGGTCAAATTAAACTTGATCTGTTAGAGACACAGAAAGAATAGTAGATCAAAACGTCTTGAGGGAATGGTGATAAGACGTGAGTTTAAAGTTTTTTAAGAACCACAATAAGAATTTCACACATATGGTGGGCAGAATTTTCTGGTTGGTTCCAAGATTCTCATTTACTAGCATACTTATCCTGCATAAATTCCACCCCCCTTGTGTATGAGTATGATCTGTAAATAACATAGTTGTCATTCGCTAACTATGTTATATTATATGGAAAAATGAGGAATTTATTGCTTATATGATTAAGACCTCTAATGAGCTGACTTTTAATTCATCATGAGACACTGAACAGAGAATCCTGCTAAACTGTGCCTGAACTCTTGAGTCATGGAAACTATGAAATAATGTTCATGGTATTAAACAACTAATTATATAGTAATTTGTTATGCGGCAACAGAAAACAAATCCTACAACTTCCTCTCCTGTTTCCCAAGAGGACAGTGTCTTCCTTCTCTAGCCTCTCCCTCTCAGATAATTAACTCAAATTTCTCACCAAAACCATATAAATAATCAAAAGCGAATATCTCATATCCCCAATACTGCATCCCAGTGAATTCCATCTTCAATGTAAAGGGACAACTATTAGTAAAACACTCCTGGTCACTGGCTGTGTGCTTATACAGTCTGTCCAAAGTTACAGTGGTGAATTTAGGAGAGAAAGGAAATGCTTGCCATACCCTTTACTTTTCTCTCCCCTTTCTCTTAAGAGCTGATATTCCTGGAAAAAAAAAAAAAAATCTGAGTCCTTCATTGCATTTGGTTTAAGCTTTTCAGAACTGTTGCAGTAAGTTGTGCTCTCTGTCTAATTCTGAGATTCAATATTTTGAATCCACTTGCCTACAAGTTTATCATGTTTTATATTTATCAGATGATGCAGATGTCTATGCATTTTCCTCTTTCGGGTTCTAAATTACTTCCAAAATTGTACCAAAGCCAGGTTAATTTATCATATTCCTTTGAGTCACAAAGTACACAAAGAAGAGAATATAGCAAACAAGAAGAGGATGTTTGAGAAGTGCATTAGTGTATGGAGGATTCTTCCAATGACAAAAATATCTAGAATGCACAGTAGAGACAGGGATGGGGAGACAGAAGTAGAGACAAGGAGTGTTGCGTTAATAAATTTGATTATGTCCAAATTACCATAGTATTTTTAAACAGAAATTTGGTAGTATAGTTCTCTCTAGAGTTGTATACTCGTATCGATAAATATTGACAACTCAAAATGAATATGGAATTAACACACACACAAATAATATGTGTCCATTGTACTGTGTGTGTGCATATGGACAGTATGTGAATAATACACAATATTGTACAGTGTGTACATATTTGTACAGTATGACAAAATGGTAAAAGATAAGATTTGATAAACCATACAAGATATAGTTTTACCTATTTATAGTTTCTCCATGCAAACAACATTCTTAAATTATGTGTATTTTGAAGTTTTTATCTCTAGAAAAAATAATTTTGTATAGTGGTCAAGTGTAACATTACAATTAAAATACAATTTTAGCAATTTTTTGTGTTCTAATTGACATATATAATAAACTGCACAATTTAAATATTTAAAGTTTACATGTGTATATTTTGACATATATTTTGGAACTTGCACAAAATTATGAAACCTTTAGCACAATCAAAATAATAAGTATATCCATCACCTTTGAAATTTCCTTGTGCCCTTTGTAATTCCTCCTGCACCTTCCTGCCTCTTCCTCATCCATAGGAAACCACTGACCTGTTTCATGTTACTACAGATTAGTTATGCATTTTCATGAATTTTGTGTGAATGGAATTGTCAACTAAGTAATCTTTATCTGGGGATTCCCAAGTGGCACAATGGTAATCTTTCTGCCAATATAGGAGATGAAGAGATCCGGGTTTCATCCCTGGATTGGGAAGATCACTTGGAATAGGAAATGGCAACTCACTTCAGTATTATTGCCTGGATAATTCCATGGACAGAGGAGCCTGGTGGGCTATAGTCCATGAGGTCGCAAAGAGTTGGATAAGACTGAGTACACATGAGGAGGAGGAAGAATCTTCATCTAGCTATTTTTCTTTTAACTTAACATTATTACCTTGAGACCAATAAAGAAACATAGAACTCTTTTTAGAGCTTTATTGAGATTCATATCATATTTCATAGACTCCCCTGTATAAAGCATACAATTAGTATTTCTTATTTTCATAGAATTGTACAATTATCACAAAAATCTATACTAGAATAATTTCAACACTCTGAAAAGAAACACTATACATATTAGAAACCATTCATCATGTGCACTGCCCCTACTTTACTGCCCCTGATTCCAGTCAACCACTAACTTACTTTCTGTCTCAGTATTTACCCACTGTGGAAATTCCACATAAATGTGATCATAAAATATCTCATTTTCTTTGACTGGTTTCTCTCAGTTGTTTTATCTTACAGTGTATACCACAATTTCCCTTCTGTTTTATTAACAAATAATATTACTTATATGAACATACCACATTTTATTCATCGACTAATCAGCTGATGGACATTTAGATTATTGCTACTTTCTAGCTATTATGAAAAGTGCTATGGAATTCCTATACAAGTTTTCCAGTAGCTTATAATTTTATTTATCCTTATTATATGCCTAAGGGTGGAATTTCTGGGTCTTATAGTAACTCTATATTTAATTATTTTTTAGAAACTGCTACTGTTTCTAGGATTACACCATTTTACAATCACATCAACAATGTATGAGGATTCCAACTTCTATATAACTTTGAGAAAGTCAATTCCTAGGAAGGATTTGATAAGAAGTCCAGGGGTCGCCAAAGAGAGGGGAGCCTGGAATTCTCAAGGAGGAGGAAACGATGAACATTTTTTTTGTCTACATTCCTTCAGTTCAGTTCAGTTCAGTCGCTCAGTCGTGTCCGACTCTGCAACCCCAGAGTCTCAGCACGGCAGTCCTCCCTGTCCATCACCAACTCCTGGAGTTTACTCAAACTCATGTCCATCGAGTCAGTGATGCCATCCAGCCATCTCATACTCTCTCGTCCCCTTCTCCTCCTGCTCCCAATCCCTCCCAGCATCAGGGTCTTTTCCAATCAGTCAGCTCTTCGCATCAAGTGACCAAAGTATTGGAGTTTCAGCTTCAGCATCAGTCCTTCCAATGAACACCCAGGACTGATCGCCTTTAGGATGGACTGGTTGGATCTCCTTGCAGTCTAAGGGACTCTCAAGAGTCTTTTCCAACACCACAGTTCAAAAGCATCAATTTTTTCAGCACTCAGCTTTCTTCACAGCCCAACTCTCACATCCATACATGACCACTGGAAAAACCATAGCTTTGACTAGACAGCCCTTTGTTGGCAATGTAATGTCTCTGCTTTTTAATATGCTATCTAGGCTGGTCATAACTTTCCTTCCAAGGAGTAAGTGTCCTTTAATTTCGTGGCTGCAATCACCATCTGCAGTGATTTTGGAGCCCAAAAAATAAAGTCTGACACTGTTTCCACTGTTTCCCCATCTATTTCCCATGAGATGATGGGACCAGATGCCATGATCTTAGTTTTCTGAATGTTGAGCTTTAAGCCCATTTTTTCACTCTCCTCTTTCACTTTCATCAAGAGGCTCTTTAGTTCCTCTTCACTTTCTGCCATAAGGTTGGTGTCATCTGCATATCTGAGGTTACTGATATTTCTCCCGGCAATCTTGACTCCAGCTTGTGCTTCTTCCAGCCCAGCGTTTCTCATGATGTACTCTGCATATAAGTTAAATAAGAAGGGTGACAATATACAGCCTTGATGTACTCCTTTTCCTATTTGGAACCAGTCTATTGTTCCCTGTCCAGTTCTAACTGTTGCTTCCTGACCTGCATACAGGGTTCTCAAGAGGCAGGTCAGGTGTTCTGGTATGCCCATCTCTTTCAGAATTTTCAACGGTTTATTGTGATCCACACAGTCAAAGGCTTTGGCATAGTCAATAAAGCAGAAATAGATGTTTTTCTGGAACTCTCTTGCTTTTTTGATGATCCAGCAGATGTTGGCAATTTGATCTCTGGTTCCTCTGCCTTTTCTAAAACCAACTTGAACATCTGAAAGTTTGCAGTTCACATATTGCTGAAGCCTGGCTTGGAGAATTTTGAGCATTACTTTACTAGCGTGTGAGATGAGTGCAATTGTGTGGTAGTTTGAGCATTCTTTCGGATTGCCTTTCTTTGAGATTGGAATGAAAACTGACCTTTTCCAGTCCTGTGGCCACTGCTGAGTTTTTCAAATTTGCTGGCATATTGAGTGCAGCACTTTCACAGCATCATCTTTCAGGATTTGAAATAGCTCAACTGGAATTCCATCACCTTCACTAGCTTTGCTCGTAGTGATGCTTTCTAAGGCCCACCTGACTTCACATTCCAGGATGTCTGGCTCTAGGTGAGTGATCACACTAGTTTTAGCCAATTACACAGCTCAGTTTAAACTCTGTACTAGGGATTATACAACAAGAGTGTATCCTGCTTGAGGACAGCTTCTCCTTCCTGTCATCCTAAAATGTAAATTATGGGAATGGGTCTAGTAAGATCTTTACAACCTCCATTCTTTTGATTAATTGTAATAACTAATTAAAAGGTATATAACTCCATTGCTAACACTAGCAAGGGGGCACTCTTCTGTCCCCTTCTGATGTCTAGGTCTGAAGTTTTCTCTATCTCTTTTATGCTTTAATAAAACTTTATTACACAAAAGCTCCAAGCGATCATGCCTTGTCTCTGGCCCCGGATTGAATTTTTCTCCTTTGGAGGCCACGAATCCTGGCATCTTGCATGGTTCAGCAACAATATTTGACCTTGAACAATATTTACCTTTTTTTTTTTTTTTTAATTTTAGATACTCCAGTGGGTGTGAACTGATGGGTCATTCTGGTTTTAACTTGCAGTCTCCTAGTGATTAATAAGGTTTTTTAGCTATTGGTACACAATCTATTTTCCATTTTTAATGGGTTGTATGATGTCTTTCAGTAAAGTGGATAATATCTCGTGTAATTGTTGTTTGAATTTATATCAATAAGGGTTCAGTAAGAGAAGGTGTTCCTCTGCACAGAAAACACATAAACAAATACACACACACTTACTTACCCATCTCTACATAGAACTCTTCTCTTTGTGTCTGATGATGAGTCTTGAATTCTCAAGGCAGATAAATCAGAAGGGAAGACAGATATAAAGAAAGACACATAAGGATGATCTGCCATCACACTTGTGAGTCTCTCACTGACTCCAAATTTGCTGATGCAGTGTCCATTTGGGAACCTGGAGCCCCTCATCATAAAGCTAAGCACATGACCCGGCCCAGTAATCACAAAAGGTAAAGAGGTTCTAGGGCATAATGGATCACCTGTGGACTTAGTTGTACTGCTATATGAACCAGGAGATATGTGTGACCTGCAACAGCTTCAGGTGACCATATGTCAATCTTTCAAGTGTAAAAACAATATTGCTGATATTTCACTACTGTTCTCAAAATCTAATACATAGTATTTTTCTGGCACCCTTTATCCAGTAACATACCTGTAAGAGTGTTCTTAGAAATTATGTCAGTCTAGCCCATTTAACACAGTAAAAAGCCAATGGTAATTCTGAAAGCTATCTTTATGGGCAAACACTTAAAGGCAAATATCGATACACTCTTATAGACATTAAGTTGCATCAAACCCAATTTGAAGACATTCAGAACAGGTTGACTTAGCTGACATTTAAATAGCCTGGAGAGTCACTCATCACATTATTTAACTTTGAGCAAGACAAAAGTAAATAATATTTCCAAGCTGTTCTCTACCCTCTACTTTAACCTACCTATTCTATGTAAATAGTTCTAAAATCAATTCCTTATTTAGTTTAATATCTAAAAGAAACCATGTGACTGAAATATACATTCAAATAGCCTCCTCTGGCTTCTGGCATATTTAAAGTTTCTCTTGTTTATCAGTGCATCTTGTTGAATCTATTATTCATCATAAGAACTTTCCTAAAGCCAAGAAAATAAATTGTGGTGAGGAGTTAGAATAAATATCAATTTGAAATTTGCAAAACAAAGAAAACTACCAGTGCTTGTTCTTGATTTTCTATATATCAACATGTACTCTTCTGATAGTATAATATTATCTCCCTTCTTCCTAAAGTCAGCAAACTTGGTCATAGAGTTGAAGTAAATATCAACGCATTTGTAATCATTACTCTATTTTTTCCAAGATTGTAAAATTTTGAATTGATTTAGAAAGGATATGTTAAAAAAAAAAAAGGTCACATATGAGTAAATGCTGTCCTTAACTTTAATTTAAAATTTAAAAGATAGTCCACATTTCTTAACCTCATTAAGTGAACCTCTCCTTATCTATAAGTCTCTACTCACCTATTGATAACAAAGCATGCAAAACCTAAATTTAAATAATTTTCCATTCAAATCTATGTTTTTAAAAATTATATGTAGATGATATTTGTATAAAATAAAAACATCCAACATCATTCAAAAGCAAAACTCTCAATATACACTGCATTTAGTTTCTTTGATAGTGACAACTAAACATCACTATATAGAGCTCATTTAAATTCGTTCATTGAAAACAAAATATTATTTGCTTATAATACTGAAATTTATATTAAACATGCATAGAATAGGTGAAGGCTGAAAGACCCAGCACCATTTCAGAGTGAACCAGTGAAGTTGCTCAGTCGTGTCTGACTCTTTGCGATCCCACGGACTGTAGCTTACCAGGCTCTTCCATCCATGGAATTTTCCAGGCAAGAGTACTGGAGTGGGTTGCCATTTTCTTCTCCAGGGGATCTTCCCGACCTAGGGATCGAACCCAGGTCTCCTTCATTGCAGGCAGACGCTTTACCGTCTGAGTTACCGGGGAAGCCCATTAAACATTAAACATGCATATGTGTTTTTTAAACCTTAAACAATTTCATTCACTCTGTTTTCTACTTATTTAGTGTTAGTATTTGTATTATGATTCATTTGTCAGTTATACTATATCTTACGAGTGTTTATGGTAGATGTAGGAACATATGGAGATTTGGTTCATTATAATTTATTTCTATAGCCTATCTTTAATTCAAAGATCATTGATTTAATTGATTTTAGCACCTCTCTTTTATTTTTTCAGAACATGCGCTAACAGTGTCTCTTTGAATTTATGAGGTTTATGGAGTGAATAAACTCCGGGAGTTGGTGATGGACAGGGAGGCCTGGCATGCTGTGGTTCATGGGTTGCAAAGAGTCAGACTCGACTGAGAGACTAAAACGAATGGACTGAATAATGACACCAAATTGTGCGAGTTAAAAATGTAAAAGAGAACCTAAATAATAACCTTAAAATTTCTGTTTTGTATAAGTTTGCTTATATAAGTGATAGCATAAAATTATCTAGTTAATACAGTAATTATTTCATGATATTTAAAACTTTTCATAAATGTTGTAATTTTGTCCTTTTTTTAAAATATTTATTTACTAAAAAGTAATTACCAGCAAATAAGTATGGGGCATAAATGGAATTCATGAATACTATAGGAAAAACTGTGATGTATTCACAATCAATTACTAATTTTACCAATACTACTAAAAATATTAAATATTTTAGCTTTAAGTGATATTTTCAAGAAAGAAAATACTTTGGTATGCTTGAAAGAGGAAAATGTGAGCTTATATTTAATTATATATGAGTAGAACTAACTTTTGTCAAGGTCACTCTTGGAGAAAAAAAGAAATGTTTTTCTGTAAGTTCAGAAACTATTAAAAATGTATACCTGATGGGATAGGTATTGCACTTTATAACTTTACTAAAATCAAACTGAAATATTTCTCCCATTTTGATAAAACATAATTTTCTCCCCATAGGAAAGTTACAGGATAAATCTGTTCAATGTGCCAGGAAGCGATTCATGACCCGGCTTCTATTAACAGAAATGGGGTGTCTTGCAGCTATATCTCCATAAGTTGCACTGCAAACTACCTCTGTAAGTAAAGATTCAACCCAAGGGTTAGGTTTTACTGCAAATTATAAACTTCAAGAAACTGGGTATAAAACGGAAATGCTGACAACCTTAAAGATAGCTGCTTGAATGAAGCAACTATAGTATTCTAACTCCTTTATTTCAGAAAGTGTGAGTGTTTATGTTGCCACTGGATAAAAGAATTGATGTGGAAATTACTCATGCTTGGTGAATTGCATGGTAATAAAAGAAAGTCTTGCTAAAAAGAGCTTTGGGTAAGATGGAATATGGACACAATTTTCCCCACAAAACCATTTTTACAAGTTTTACGTTTTACAGTTCAGTGTTCCACAAATCCTGTATCTTGTGTTATTTATCAGTGCTGCACTTCATTTGCAAACATTTCACTGATGAAATAATACATATAAAAATAATGAGAGAGTCTACTTTGAATTTTCAGGAAGCAAATATAATGGCAGGAAAAAACACGTGTTTTAGAAATTATCATAATGGCAGGTTTTCTGTTTCATAGTCATTTAAATTTTTAAAAATATTTTAACAATGATAGGTACCTATGCAAGTATTCATAATAATATGCTAAATATCAGTTGATAATTTTCAGAAAAGAAGAGCTATATATTTCAAGAAGAGCTATATATTTCAAGAAATACCCCATATGTTGTTATCATATGGGGTTCAGTCACCCTGTCGTGTTCCACTCTGTGACCCCATAGATGCATGCCAGGCCTCCCTGTCCTTCACTATCTCCCAAAGTTTGCCCAAGTTCATTTCCATTGCATCAGTGATGCTATCCAGCCATCTCATTCTCTGACACCCACTTCTTCTGCTGCCCTTAATCTTTCCCAGCATCAGGAATTTTCCAATAAGTCAGCTGTTTACATCGGATGACCACAATACTGGAGCTTAAACTTCAGCATCAGTCCTTCCAAGGAGTACTTAGGGTTGTTTTTCCACAAGATTGACTGGTTTGATCCCCTTGCTGTCCAAGGAACTTTCAGGAGTCTTCTCCAGCACCATAGTTCAAAGGTATCAATTCTTTGGCATTCTGCCTTCTTTATGAGCCAGCTCTCACAACTGTTCATGACCACTGGGAAGACTGTAGCCTTGACTCTGTGGACCTTTGCCAGTTGAGTATTGTCTCTGCTTTTCAACACGCTGTCTATGTTTGTCATAGCTTTCCTGCCAAGAAGCAATCATATGCTGATTTAATGGCTGCATTCACCATCTTGAGTGATTTTATATCCAAGAAGAGGAAATCTTCCACTAATTCCACCTTTTCCCCTTCTATTTTCCATGAAGTAATGGGGACAGATGCCATGATGTTAGGTTTTTTTTTTTTTATTCCTTTCCTTCACCCTCATCAAGAGGCTAATTTGTTCCTTTTTTCTTTTGCATTGGAGTTGTATCATAAGCATACCTGATGTTGTTGATGTTTTTCTTGTCCAGGTTGATTCCAGCTTGTAAGTCATCCAGCCTGGCATTTCTCATGATGTGCTCAGTGTATAGATTAAACAGACAGGGTGACAGCAGATATCCCTGTCATACTGCTTCCTCAATCTTAAATCAATCAGTTGTCCCATACAGGGTTTTAACTGTTGCTTCTTGACCCACATACAGGTTTCTCAGGAGACAGGTAAGATGATCTGGTATTCCCATCTCTTTAAGAGCTTTCCACAGTTTGTTATGATCCACACAGTCAAAAAGACTTTTTGCAGTTTTTCTTTTTAGGCTTTGGTGCAATTGATGAAACAGAGATAGTTGTTTTTCTGGCATTCCCTAACTTTGTCTTTGATCCAACAGATGTTGGCAATTTGATCTCTGGCTCCTTCTCCTTTTCTAAACCCAGTTTGGACATCTGAAAGCTCTTGGTTTACATAATGATGAAGCCAATCATGTAAGATTTTAAGCATGACCTTACTAGCATGGGAAGATGAGTGCAATTATCTGACAGTTAGTGCATTCTTTAGTACTACCCTTCTTGGGAATTGGAATGAGGATTGACCTTTTCCAGTCCTGTGGCCACTGCTGGGTCTTCCAGGTTTGCTGACATATTAAATGCAAAACTCTAATGGCATCATCCTTTATGGTTTCTAATAGTTCTACTTTAATTCCTTTGCACCCACTAGCTTAATTAACAGTTGTGCTTCCTAAGGTTCACTTGACTTCACTCTCCAGAATGTCTGGCTCTGGGTGGCTGACCACACCATCAAAGTAATCCAGTTAATTAAGATATTGTTTTGTACAGTTCTTCCATGGGTTCTTTCCATCTCTTCTTGATCTCTTCAGCATCTACTAGGTCTCTACTGTTTCTGTCCTTTATTGTCACTATCTGTGGACCATCTGTGTTCCCTTGATATGTACAATTTTCCTAAAGAGATTTCTAGTCTTTCCCCTTCCATTGTTTTCTTGTAGTTTTATGCATGGTTCATTGAAAAAGGCCTTCTTGTCTCTCCATGCTGTTCATCAGAACTTTGTGTTTAGTTGAATATATCTTTCCCTTTCACCCTTTTTGCTTCTTTTCTTCCTTTAGCTTTTTGTAAGGCCTCCTCAGATAGCCACTTTGTATTTTTGCTTTTTTTTTCCTTTGGGATGATTTTGTTTGCTGTCCCCTGTACAATATTGTGGACCTCTGTCCATAGTTCTTTGTGCACAGTGTTTACTAGATCTAATCCCTTGAATCTATGTGTTACCTCCACTGCATATTCATCAGTTCAGTCTCTCAAACATGTCCAACTCTTTGCGACCCCATGAAGTGCAGCAAGCCAAGCTTCTCTGTCCATCACCAACTCCCAAAGCTTGCTCAAACTAATGTCCATCAAGTCATTGATGCCATCCAACCATTTCATCCTCTGTCATCCCCTTCTCTTTCTGCCTTCAATTTTTCCCAGCATGAGGGTCTTTTCCAAAAAGTCATTCTTCACATCATATGGCCAAAATATTGGAGTTTCAGCCTCAGCATCAGTCCTTCCAGTGAACATTCTGAACTGATTTCCTTTAGGATGGACTGGTTGGATCTCCTTGCAGTCCAAGGGACTCTCAAGAGTCTTCTCCAACACCACAGTTCAAAAGCATCAATTCTTGGGCGTTCAGCTTTCTTTATAGTCCAACTCTCACATACATACATGACTACTGGGAAAATCGTAGCTTTGACTAGATGGACCTTTATTGGTAAAGTAATGTTTCTGTATTTTAATATGTTGTCTAGGTTGGTCATATCTTTTCTTCCAAGTAGCAAGCATCTTTTAATTTCATGGCTGCAGTCACCATCTGCAGTGATTTTGGAGTCCCCAAAAATAAAGTTTGTCACTGTTTCCCCATCTATTTGCCATGAAGTGATGGGACTGGATGCTGTGATCTTCGTTTTTTAAATGCTGAGTTTTAACCCAGCTTTTTCACTCTGCTCTTTCACCTTCATCAAGAGGCTCTTTAGTTCTTCTTCACTTTCTGCCATAAGGGTGGTGTCATCTGCATATCTGAAGTTATTGATATTAATATTAATAGGATATTTGATTTAAGTCATACCTGACTGGCCTAATGGCTTTCCCTGTTTTCTTTAGTTTAAGACTGAATTTTGCTATGAGAAGCTGTTGATGTGAGCCACAGTCAGCTCCAAGTCTGTCTTTTGTGTGTGTGTGTGTGATTGTATGCAGCTTCTTCATCCTAGGTATATGACACAAATACATACAAAGGATGTAATCAATTTGATTTTGGTATTGACCATTTGGTGATTTCCATGTGTAAAGTCCTCACTTGTGTTGTTGAAAAAGAATATTTGCTATGACCAGTGCATTTTCTTGGCAGAATTGTTAGGCTTTTCCTGCTTCATTTTGTTCTCCAAGGCCAAACTTGCCTGTTACTCCAGGTATCTCTTGACTTCCTATTTTTGCATTCTAATCCCCAATAATGAGCAGAAATTTTTTTTTATTAGTTCTAGGAGGTTTTCTAAGATCTCATATCTCATATAAGACATTAAAAATTGCAACATATAGTCTTATATTTTACTTTTATTTATCCAAGAACTATACTGCTTTAAGTAAAAATATTGGGCTTCCCTTGTGACTCAGCTCATAAAGATTCTGCCTGCAATGAGAGAGATCTTGGTTCAATCTCTGGGTTGGGAAGATCCCCTGGAGAAGGGAAAGGCTACCCACTCCAGTATTCTGGCCTGGAGAATTCCATGGACTGTGCAGTCCATGGGGTCACAAAGAGTCAGACATGACTGAACAACTTTCATTTCGCTTCACTTCAAATAAAAAACATAAAACTTTTTAATAGTATAAAGCTTTGCAAAGTTGTGTTTAAAAATGCTGGAAATAAATTATTTCCTTTATTTATATGATTATAACTGAAATAATTTTGTGTAATCTGTACATTACAGTTGTAGGATTGTAACAATACTGTGATACAGTACTTGATCCCAAGGATTTATTCTAATCAAAGGGAGGTGAAAATATACAAAAGAATGCACTATGTTCTTTTCTAAGGATCTACTTAGGATGATAAGGCACACAGCAAACAACTAGTAGCAATATTGGGGTTTCAGGATCAAAAGAAGATAAAAGGATAGAATATTTCTCATGAATCTTGAATGATAATAGTTAATACTCAAGCAGAAGGAAAGGACATTTTGTGGGGGAAAGGAGATGCCATATGACCCAGCAATCCCACTCCTGGGCATACACACCGAGGAAACCAGATCTGAAAGAGACACATGTACCCCAATGTTCATCACAGCACTGTTTATAATAGCCAGGACATGGAAGCAATCTAGATCCCCATCAGCAGATGAATGGATAAGAAAGCTGTGGTACATATACACAATGGAATATTATTCAGCCATTAAAAAGAATTCATCTGAATCAGTTCTAATGAGGTGGATGAAACTGGAGCCCATTATACAGAGTGAAGTAAGCCAAGAAGATAAAGACCAATACAGTATACTAACACATATATATGGAATTTAGAAAGATGGTAATGATAACCCTATATGCAAAACAGAAAAAGAAACACAGATGTATAGAACAGACTTTTGGACTCCATGGGAGAAGGCGAGGGTGGGATGATTTGAAAGAACAGCATCGAAACATGTATATTATCAACTGTGAAACAGATCACCAGTCCAGGCTGGATGCATGAGACAAGTGCTCGGGGCTGGTGCACTGGAATGACCCAGAGGGATGGGATGGGGAGGGAGGTGGGAAGAGGGGTCAGGATGGGGAACACATGTAAATCCATGGCTGATTCATGTCAATGTATGGCAAAAACCACTACAATATTGTAAAGTAATTAACCTCCAACTAATAAAAATAATTGGGAGAAAAAAAATTTTCTCAGATAGAAGTGCATTTATAGGAATTGGCTGGGTAAGGCTTCAGTTGACTTACATAGACTACCAAGGCATTAGAGTCATTTCAGTATAATGTCCTCCTTATTTAATGAATTTAACATCTTCAAAAGCATTCTTGGTTCACAGATATCACAAATAAAGAAAAAGAGGGAAGTGAAAATAAAAAAGAAAGAAAAAATGTTATATCTCCTGAAAATTACACTATCATGAGTATTTGAAAAATTATGACCAAATAATCAAATTTATAAATAAAATGGATTTGAATTCTGTGTTGAAATTCAGTAATTTTTCAGTGCATTTTCCTTTACCAACTAACGGCTATACAATAGGAATTTTGCATTAATTAAAAGAGGAGCATATGTAGAGTTCTTGGCTCATAAGAAGTATTCAATTAATAACCTTCCACTTTTATTTACTGTAAACACCCACTGTGTTATCTCCTTTTCCTTTATTATTTATAGGTACACTAGATAGTAGAAAAAATACCCTTATAAATTGCCTGTCTTAGATGTTACATTAAGTTGTGAGAGATGGAAGTTCAGTAGCAGTCATGCAGAGCATTAACTAAATAGGAGAGTCATCTCAAGAAGATGACAATAATAGAGTTCTTCACTGAAAGATCTAAAGACCTACTGCCATTCACTAGTGATGGTGGAAAGTGCCTGGTGAGTCTGTGTCTCTAACAGTACTACCAGATATTAGATAATCTTTGCTAAATATTCTAAGATCTTTGACCTTCACGTTAGGAATTCAGGATCTCTCACTCTCTCTTTCCCCTTCTACCCTTCTCTCTCTTACACAAATGAAGTAAGGAACATTGAATGAGAAAATTTAAATTTATGACAAGAAGTATTTCAGGTAGAAGATAGGATATTCTCAACTTTTTGAAGAATTGGAATGCTGAGATCAAAAAATAAAGAATCATAGATAGTCTGTGACTTAATAATTGTTGTTGTTCAGTATCTAAGTCATGCCTAACTCTGTGAACCCATGAACTGAAGCACACCAGACTTCCCTGTCCTTCACATTTCCCAGAGTTTGCTCAAATTCATATCCACTGAATCAGTGATGCCATCCAATCATCTCATCTTCTGTCAGCCCCTTCTTCTCTTGCCCTCAATCTCACCCAGCATCATGGTTTTTTTCCAATGAGTTGGCTGTTTGCCTCAGGTGGCCAAATTTTGGCAGGTTCATCTTCAGCATTAGTCCTTCCAATGAATATTCAGGGTTGATTTCCTTTAAGATTGACTGATTTGATTTCCTGGCTGTCCAATGGAGTCTCAAGAGTCTTCTCCAGCACCAAATGCCAATTCTTTGGCACTCAGCCTTCTTTATGGGCCAACTCTTACATCTGTACATGACTACTGGAAAAACCCTAAGTTTGACTAGATGAATCTTTGTCAGCAAAGTGATGTCTCTGTTTTTAATATGCTGTCTAGGTTTGTCATAGCTTTTCTTCCAAGAAGCACATATCTTCTAATTTCATGACCACAGTCACCATCCTCAGTGATTTTGAAGCCCAGAAAAATATCTTTCACTGTTTCCATATTTTCCCCATGTGTTTGCCATGAAGTGATGGGACTGGATGCCATGATCTTAATTTTTTCAGTGTTGAATTTTAAGCCAGCTTTTGCATTCTCTCTTTTACCCTCATCAAGAGACTCTTTAGTTCATCTTTGTTTTATGCCATTAAAGTGGTATCATCTGCATGTCTGAGGTTGTTGATATTTCTCCTGGCAATCTTGATTTCAGCTTATGAGTCATCCAACCCAGCATTTTGCATATCATACACTGCATATAAGTAAAATAAGCAGGTGACAATATACAGCCTTAATGTATTCCTTCCCCAATTTGAAACCAGTCTGTTGTTCCATGTCTGGCTCTAATTGCTACTTTTGACCTACAAACTGTTTCTCAGGAGCATGTAAGTTGACCTGGTATTCCCAACTCTTTAAGAATTTTCCACATTTTTGTTGTGATCCACACAGTCAATGGCTTTAGCATCATCAGAAAATGAAAAACAGACAGCCCTTCCTCTTTTGTAGTTTGAACCAATGATATCCTCACATTCTGCTTTCCTTTTCCTTCTTTCTTTTCTTCTTCCCTCCTTCCATCTATCTGCCTCTTCTCTCATATCTTCTATCATCTCTTTCTGCTTCTCTTTATCCCTCATTTTTTCATTTTATTCTTCCTCTTCATTGGAGTGTTCTTTTTTGAAAATTTAAGGTATATATGTCTCCTATCTTCTAACTTTTCTACCACTATATTTTCTCGACCATTTTTTGTGTTGTTTTTTCTACCATGCCTTGGACATTGCTCTACTGCTTTCATAAGCCAACCGGGTTTCCTGTTGATCAAATTACAACCAGTCATTTTAACTGGGCTATTATAACCAGTGGTTCAAGTAAAGCCTAAATGCATGTCTCAAAGTTTTAATTTAATGTTTGATATTATAACTTCTTTGTGAAAAAGAGAAGAATTCTACTCAGGGGCGAAATACAAAGCTCTTGGTAGCATTTTATGCTAGGATATTTAAGGAAGTTTCATTCATTTATGTGCTTGCTATTTGCTCTTTTATATTTAATATTTTGTCATTTCAAAGCACTAGAAAAATTAGCCAGAAAAAGGCTAAAATCCCAACTCAGATATAAAGAAATAATAATAAACCTAAAGTAACGATCACATACTGATAGTGTGTGTAGCAACTATCACATACTTGTTACACACATACAACTATCACACACTTGCTACACACTAAGTTATATAGTAAGCACATTCCTTATAACTTTATTAGCATATGTAATCAATCTTCAAAACCATTCTTTTTTATATGGAATCTCATTATCATTGTTTTATAAATAGAGAATTTTTGGAGAAACTAATTTTGTCCAAGGTTAAATAATTATGTATTTGTTCTAAAACCCATTCTCTTAGTAGGACAGTATACTATTTTTTTTTTTTTTTAGTATTAATTAAATGAATCCTAAGGAAAGATTTTTAGCCAAACTACAGTGCTTGTTAATTAGCTTTCCCTTTGTGAAATATACTGCAATTTGCCTTCAACATTAAGTTGCACATTCCTAAACTGTAGAAAGTTATGGCTTCTGAAGGCTCACAGTGGACTTCCACCTTGGGAATTGGTCTTGATTGAGTGTTGTTTTCTTACCCAAATTTATGCCCTCTTGTCAGGAACAGCCTGTATCTAAAGACCATTTTATATGGGTGATCAAAGTTTCATCCTCTTTGCTCAATTCAGGACAACTCTGAAGGGTAATTCCAAGTCCAGATGTCCCTACAGAATAGGCTGAGGACTCTTGCAACCAGATCTCTTTTTACTTTTCCCTCTGCTCACCTTGCTTTACTCACTTTCTCAAAAGTGTGATTCCTAGGTCTACCACCAAGTAAGCTTGTGAAAATGTGAAAATGTTAGTTTCTCAGTGATGTCTGACACTGCAACCTCATGCACCATCCTTCTCTGTCTGTAGAATTCTCCAGGCAAGAATACTGGAGTAGGTTGCCATTGCCTTCTCCAGGAGATCTTCCTAACCTAGGGATTGAAACCGGGTCACCTGCATTGCAGACACATTTTTTACCATCTGAGCCACCACGGAAGCCCAAGTAAACTTCCTACATACAAGTAACCAGCTCCAAATCTGTTGTCATGGAAACAAACTTGAGACATTTGGTCCTGAATGATTTCAGAATGCAAATTTAAATGGGAGATCCAGAAGTCTGTATGACTTGCCAGACTTCTGATGTAGAATACTTAAGCACCATTAGTAGGTGGTATTATGAAAGCCCTTGGAATTGTACAACAGAGAAAGTGTTAAAATTTTCCTTATGTTAAACTTGAATGGAATTCATGTGAATAGAACTGATGGATGTAATATTTTATGCATTTGTTTGGTAGGGGGTAAGTAATAGCTCTGAGGATACAAAACAGTATGCTATCGTTGGATGTCCTCCATGCATAATGAAAAGTCAGTTAAAGGCTGACTTAATGGGAAGTGTGAAAATAAATGGGATTCCTTGACAGCTTATAAAGTTAATTTAATTTCCTGTATCCAAGGGTCTAAAAAACATGAAATCAAACTTAGACCATAAATATGGAAGCAGTAGTGCTCCAGTGATACTTGTATTCTCATCCCAATCAAGTATTTTCACAACAAGATCAGAGTCCTGAATACAAATGAACGGGACCTTGAAAATTGGAATTATTTCATTCAAAACCATCAAATTTCAGACTTTTCTGATCCCTCTTAAAGTGTGAAAATGGCTCACTCTTTCCTGTTAAAGACCAGAACCATCCTAGGGCCTTGGTTCAACATGATGAAGAATCATCTGCCCTAAAAAGAAACACGAACTTCCCTTAGATTTATTCCCATTTTCTCTCTTGGTCAAAGAGTAAATAACAATCTCACTAAGGTTAGAGAAGAGCTTCTACTAAGGAAGAAAGAAACCAAATGCAAAAAAAAAAAAAAAAAGCTACAGAATAAATCAGCATGTATCAACTGAAGTCAAGAGAGCATGTATAGGAATGCAATAAGAGGGTGGAGGGTCAAGAGAACCAAAATATAAAGTTGGATATTGGAGAGTGTATCAATATGGGACACTCTCCCAGAGATGTATATCATCACCATGGGAAAGACAGAAAGTGAAGAGGAACTAAAGAACCTCTTAATGAGTGTGAAAGAAGAGAATTAAAAAGCTGGTTTAAAACTCAACATTGAAAAAAATTAAGGTCACAGCATCTGGTCCCATCACTTCATGGCAAACAGAAGGGGAAAAAAGTAGAAGCAGTGACACATTTTATTTGGGGGGGGGGGCTCCAAACTCACTATTGATGGTGACTGAAGCTATGAAGATGATTGTTTCTTGGAAGGAAACCTATGACAAACTGAGACAACCTATTAAAAAAAAGTAGGGACATCATTTTTCTGAAAAAGGTCCATACAGCCAAAGCTATGGCTTTTCCAGTAGTCATGTATGGATGTGAGAGTTGGACCATAAAGAAGGCTGAGAACTGAAGAATTGATGCTTTCACATTGTGGTGCTGTAGAAAACTGTTGAGAGTCTCTTGGACTGCCAGGAGACCAAATCAGTCAATCTTAAAGGACATCAACCCTGACTAATCATTGGAAGGATTGATGCTGAACCCGAAACTCCAATACTTTGGCCATCTGATGCGAAGAGTCAACTCTTTGGAAAAGACCGTGATGCTGGGAAAGATTGAAGGCAGGAGGGGAAGGGAATGATAGAGGATGAGATGGTTGAATGGCATCACTGACTCAATGGAAATGAGTTTGAGCAAGCTCCAGGTGATGGTAGGACAGGGAAGCCTGTCATGTTGTACTCCATGGGGTCTCAAAGAGTTGGACCAGACTTAGAGACTGAACAAGACCTACATTCCAAATCAACCACAAGTGAATATATGAATACTTATGTCATGTTACTTTCTGCCAGAAATCACTTCTGTCAAGAATTACTACTACTGTTTGACTGATGAGTAGTTTAGCTCTATAACCCCTTTCTAAATGTCTGTTATTTGTAGATATTTGCCATGTTTATTAGGCTTCCTTTGTGGCTCAGCTGGTAAAGAATTTGCCTGCAATGCAGGAGACCTGGGTTCAATCCCTGGCTTGGGAAGATCCCCAGGTGATGGGAAAGGCTGCCCACTCCACTATTCTGGCCTAGAGAATTCTATGCACTGTGTAGTCCATGGAGTCACAAAGAGTCAGACATGACTGAGCAACTTTCACTTATACCACATTTATTACCTTAACCTGAGTTTCCACCCAAAATAGCACCTTAATAAGCTTTTCTATAAATAGTCTATTTGTTAGGGAAGGAAATGGCAACTCACTCCAGTACTCTTGCCTGGAAAATCCCATGGATGGAGGAGCCTGCTATGCTACAGTCCATGGGGTCGCAAAAAGTCGGACATGACTGAGCTACTTCACTTTCACTTTTCACTTTCAAGCACTAGAGGAAGAAATAGCAACCCACTCCAGTGTTCTTGCCTGGAGAATCCCAGGGATGGAGGAGCCTGGTGGTCTGCCGTCTATAGGGTCGCACAGAGTCGGACACGACTGAAGCAACTTAGCAGCAGCAGCAGCAATAGTATATTTGTGAATGTTGTTTCAGATCACAAGAGTGGAGCAGTGTAGAGGCATGGAAAAGGGGATCTATTTATCAGCCTATCATTACTATTGGCCAAGAGTCAGCCCAAGCTTACTCTGTGCATTAAGTCTTCTTCACGTTTGAATTCTGCATATATGAGTGACAGGTATGTTTGTGTACCTGAGATGACAGGAAGACAAGCAACATGTCCCTGAAAAACAGTTTGCACAAACATCAAACTGCTATTTAAGCCTGTGTTGGAAATAGACACTGCAGCTCTAGTTACAATAGGGTAAGACCTTCTGGATATGTTTACAGAAGAGAAGCAAAGCAGTGCTTATTAAAAATACCTAATAAACAATTATACATTTTATGTTTTGTTCTACAAATTAATATATTTCTGTGAAGTTTAGGTTGGCCTTGACTGCTGTTGTATTCAGTTCAGTTCAGTTCAGTCTCTCAGTCATGTCCGACTCTGCAACCCATGGACTGTAGTACACCAGGCTTCCCTGTCCATCACCAAAACTTGCTTAAACCAATGTCCATTGAGTCGGTGATGCCATCTAACCATCTCTTTCTCTGTTGCCCCCTTTTCCTCCCACCTTCAATCTTTCCCAGCATCAGGATCTTTTTAAATGAGTCAGTTCTTTGCATCAGGTGGCCGAAACATTAGAGCTTCAGTATCAGTCCTTTCAATGAATATTCAGGAATGATTTCCTTTAGGATGGACTGGTTGGATCTCCTTTTAGTCCAAGGGAATATCAAGGATTTATCCAACACCATAGTTCAAAAGCATCAATCCTTTAGCGCACAGCTTTCTTTATCATCCAACTCTCACATCCATACATGACTACTGGAAAAACCATAGCTTTGGCTAGACGGATTTTTGTCAGCAAAGTAATGTCTCTGCTTTTTGATATGCCGTCTAGGTTGGTCATGGCTTTTCTTCCAAGGAGCAAGCATCTTTTAATTTCACAGCTGCAATCACCAAATGCACTGATTTTAGAAACCCCCCCCAAAATCAAGTCTGTCACTGTTTCCCTTGTTTCCCCATCTATTTGCTATGAAGTGATGGGACCAGATGTCATGATCTTCATTATTTGAATGTTGAGTGTTAAGCCTACTTTTTCACTCTCCTCTTTCACTTTCATCAAGAGGTTCTTTAATTTTTCTTTGCTTTCTGCTGTAACGGCGGTGTCATCTACATATCTGAGGTTATTGATATTCTCCCAGCAATCTTGATTCCAGCTTATGCTTCGCCCAGTCTGGCATTTGGCATGATGTACTCTGTATGTAAATTAAATAAACAAGGTGAGAACACACAGCCTTGACATACTCCTTTTCCAATTTGGAACCTGTCTGTTATTCCATGTCTGGTTCTAACTGTTGCTTCTTGACCTGCATACAGATTCTTCAGGAGGCAAGTAAGGTGGTCTGGTATTCTCATCTCCTAAGAGTTTTCCACAGTTGGTTGTGGTACACATGGTCAAAAGCTATGGCATAGTCAATAAGGCAGTGATTTTGTAGCCTCCCAAAATAAATTCTCTCACTGTTTTCACTGTTTCCCCATTTATTTGCCATGAAGTGATGGGACCAGCTGCCATGATCTTAGTTTCCTGAATGTTGAGTTTTAAGCCAACTTTTCACTCTTCTCTTTCACTTTCTTCAAGAGGCTCTTTAGTTCTTCATTGCCTTCTGCCATAAGGGTGGCAGCATCTATGTATCTGAGGTTATTGATATTTCTCCCAGCAATCTTGATCCAAGATGATGTGTATTCTTGCCTAAAAGAATATAGCAGAAGAATATTTGATCTCAGTGATATTTTAAAAGAAAAATGAAATAAAATAACAAAATTATTTCACTCTAAATTCTCCACCATAACTGTTTCAAAAATTATTTTTTCTTACTGTTATATAAAATATGATTTAACTTCAAAAAACTGTTCAATTTGAGAGAACAAGATGACAGGGGGTAGGTGGGTGTACAGTACATCTCTCTCCACGGATGCATCAAGAATACATCTTCAGACACAGAAGTGCATGCAGAAACCAGCTGAGAGCAGACAGGAGGACCTGACCAGTGGGAAAGAATACATATAACCATGAAAAACTTGGTAGGACAAAGGAACTAGGGGGGAAAACAGGAGTATTAGTAGGACTGGACCTGCCCTCAGTGGGTGGAGGGAACTGAAGCAGGGGTCCAATCTCCACAGTGGGTCAATTGTCTGAGTCAGAGGAGAAATATTTAAGGCCGAGAGTGAAACAGCTGATCTGTGGCAGCCTAAATGGAATGAGAGTCAGACAGTCCTTACCATAGCCATACATATGTCAGGCAGGGATGCGGGTCTCCTGGAAGGGGCAGTGGCTCGGAGCTGGAGTTTAGGGATTGTGGGGCAAACCCAGTTCAGGGTTGCTATTGACTGTGAAGAGATGGATCGAGGGGATGTGAGGGAGGAGATAGTGGTGGGAAATGTCTGTGGAGTAAAGCCAGGCAGCCATGGAAGCAAGGTGATATTGCTGAGTCACACATAGTGGGTGGAACCATCACCATAGCCTCCCTCTCCCCACACACCAGCATCGCCAGCATCAGCAGCTAAACGACAGAAAGGCTGGCCTATCAAACCATTTATGCATTGAACTACAGAGTAGGACCCCACCCAGGGTTCCACTTTAGGTGCCTGATGTGCAGATCTACAGAGTAGGATCCCAGTCAGGGGGGCCCTTCTATGTACCTGATGTGCTAAATAACAGAGAAGGACCCCAGGCAATGGATTCCTCTAAATGCTTGAACGGGCTGAGGTTTGGAGAAAGACTGGCCAAAAAGACCTTCTGATTGCTATCTACAAGAGGCTGGAAGAAAGACCTGATAGGACCATAACTTCAGCCACGGAGGCAGTTTGTGTTCCTGAACACTTTTGCGCCACCAGGACCCCTGCAAGCCAAGCAGCTGCACCACCCTCACTCTCAATTCTCACTGGGGAAGAGCTGCCACAGGCTAAAAAAAAAGGTCTTATGTTTATGAGCGCAGGATCACTTTGGTCCTGTTCAACTCTTTGTGACCCTGTAGACTATGGCCTGCCAGGCTTCTCTGTCAGAGAGGGGGCTCTCCAGGCAAGAATACTGGAGTGTATTGGCCAATACTGGTTGCCAGACCCTTCTAGAGCACTATATTTCCTGCCGCCCTAACTGCCAGCCCCCTGAGTACCTGGTGCTGCCAGAACACCTGCAACCAAGCAGCTGCACCGCTTCCACACCTGGCCTTCACAGGAGCAAACGCAAGCCTTCCAGGGCAGCCTCAGGAGCTAAACTCCAATGGACAACCCATATGTATAGGTAGAAATAAAACCAAAATTGAAACCCAGGGGTAGTGCAGCTAAGGAAGAAGACCCAAAACCTTCCCACCAGCTGTACAATCTGCAGATTAAATCCACACAATCAACTAAGCAGACTTTCTGTCAATGGAATATATAAAAAGCCATTGAGAGCTCCCAACAAAGAAAAATGCAAAAGTTCTGATAGCTGTGGTCATTGGAGGCAAGAACACACAGGAGTAGGACCAGATTAGAATCTAAGCAGCCTCCACAGCAGGTACAGAGATCACTACAGTGTAGGAGGGCATCCTAGGGAGGCAAGTTGGACTGTGATTCCCAGTGAGGGAAAGGACTCTGACAGCAGAGACTCAAGAAAAACATTTATTATTCTTATTTTTTGACTTGTTCTGTAGATTCTTTTGGATTTTTTTTTCTTGTTTTTTTTTCCTTTTTCCCCTCTTCTGTTGTGGTTGTCAATTTTATTGGCACTAAGAAATACAATAAACTTTTTGAGCTGCCTTTTTTTTTTTTCCTCCCTCAGTCACATATGTTATTGTTGTCATAAACCTCTGTCTCTACCTTGGGCTTTTGCAGTTCTGTGGAGTTTTCCTTTTTTTTTTTTTTTTTTTTCCCTTCTTTTTTCTTTCTTCTTCCATTTTTTCTCTTTCCTCTTTTTTATAGTTTTAATTTTTTTAAACCTATTATATTTTTTCTACATTTATTCCTCCATTTGCCTTTCCTGCTGTTTTTTTCCCCTTGCAGTTAATCATTAATGTATATAAATCTTCTTCATCTACCTCTATTTAACTTTGCACATCTATTCCTTCTTTCTTTTCTTTCTTTCCTTTCCTCTCAACATATTTGTTAGCTTTGTTTTCATTGCTTTATTCCCCACTTGGCACCTTGCTTTAGCTTTGTTTTCCAGTTTGTGAATAAGTTAGTTTTGTTCTTAACTGATAAATATAATTTTTTATTTCATTTGTTCACCAGACCAATCTACTGTACTTTATTTTTGTCGGACTTCTTTCACTTTGCTCATGGGTTTATATGTATATGTATGTATCCCATTATTTTCATTATTATTTTCCTGATTTTGTAACTGCCATTTGTCTGGAGTTCATCTTTGATTGCTCATTTTTGGATATTTCTTTTCATCTCACTTAATGCCATAACAAAAAAAATGTGGAATCTTTATTCCTGACCAGATATCAAACACTGAATTTTTGGATTGGGAGCACTGACTCCAAGACCCTAGGCTGTCAGAGAATTAGCCCTAGGGAGTATCAAGTAGTGAGAACTCACACAAAGGAAACCACTTGAATATAAGACAAAGCATCACCCAAACACCAGTAGCACTCTGTGCAGGATGCCTCATTTAAACAACAAACAAAACAAAAATAGAAACCCAGTCATCAGCATACAGGAGTACCACATCACTCAGCTTTACCCATCAGAAGAAAAACAAACAAACAAACAAAAACTCAGCACAAATCTCACCCTATAGGAAGCTCACACAAACCACTGAACCAACCTTAGGAGGGCAGAAATCAAAAAGAAGAAAGAACTCAACCTTCTTCAAGGAAAGAATTCAACTTTCCTTGAAGCCTGGGAAAAGGAGACCTCAAACAAAATTACTTAAAAAAGAAAGAAAATAAAAAGGCAGAGAAATGCTATATAAATGAAGGAAAAAACTAGAAACACAAAAGTCCAAATAAATGAAGAGGAAATAGGAAAATTATTCTGAAAAAGAATTTAGAATAATGATAATAAAGATGATCAAAAACCTTGAAAACGAAATGGAGAAAGGGAAAGAATCAATTAACAAATACCTATAATTAAAGAATAAGCATACAGAGACAACACAATTATTGAAATTAAAAATACTCTAGAAAGAATATTAAAAAGCAGCAAAGGCGAAGCAAAAAGTAATATACAAGGGAAATCCCATATGCTTAACAGCTGATCTTTCAGCAGAAGCTCTGTAGGCCAAAAGGGAACGGAGGATATATTGAAAGCACTGAAAGGACCTACAACCAAGATTACTGTACCCAGCAAGGATCTCATTCAAAATTGATGGAGAAATAAAAGGCTTTTCAGACAAGCAAAAGTTAAGAGAATCCAGTACCATCAAACCAGCTTTACAACAAATGTTAAAGGGACTTATACAGTCAAGAAATACAACAGAAGAAAAAAGATCTACAAAATCAACTCCAAACAATTAAATAAATGGTAATAGGAACATATATACCAATAATGACTTTAAATGTAAATGGATTAAATCCTCCAACCAAAAGACACAGACTGGCTGAATAGACACAAAAACAAGACCCATACAAATGCTGTCTACAAGAAACCCACTTCAAACCTCAAGACACACTTAGACTGAAAGTGAGAGAATGGAAAAATATATTCCATGCAGATGGAAAGCAAAAGAAAACTGGAGTAGCAATCCCCATATCAAACAAAGTAGACCTTAAAAATAAAGACAATTACAAATGATAAGGAAGGACATTACAGAATGATCAAGGGATCAATCCCAGAGAAGTCATAACAATTGTGAATATCTATGCACCCAATATAGGAGAACCTCAATACATAAGACAAACACTAACAGACATAAAAGGAGAAACTGACAGTAACACAATAATGGTAGGAGATTTTAACACCCCAACCACCAATGGACAGATCATCAAAACAGAAAATTAATAAGGAAATACATGTCTTAAATGATACATTAGATGAGATGGATCTCATTGATATCTTCAGGAAATTCCATCCAAACACAGAAGAACACACCTTCTTCTCAAGTGGACATGGAACATTCTCCAGGATAGAGCATATCTTGGGTCACAAATCAAACCTCAGTAAATTTGGGAAAATTGAAAGTATATCAAGCATCTTTTCCAACAACAATGCTATGAGGCTAGATATCAATTACAAGAAAAAAGCTGTAAGAAACGCAGACACACAGAGATTAACAACATGTTTCTAAGTAATGAACAGATTACTGAAGAAATCAAAAGTGAAATCAAAAAATTTCTAGACACAAACGACAATGAAAACACAACAATTCAAAACCTACTGGATGCAGCAAAAGCAGTTCTAAGAGGGAAGCTTATAGCAAAACAATCCTCCCTCAAGAAACAAGAAAAACATCCAATAAACAACCTAATTTTATACCTAAGGCAACTGGAAAAAGAGGGAAAAAAAACATGAAAATTGGTAGAAGAAAAGAAATCATAAAGATCTGAGCAGAAATAAATGGAAAAGAAATGAAAGAAACAATAGTATAGATTAATAAAACTGAAAGCTGGTTCTTTGAGAAGATAAACAAAATTGACAAACCCTTAGCCAGAAACATCAAGAAAAACAGAGAGAAGGATCAAATCAACAAAATTAGAAATGAAACAGGAGAGGTTATAACAGACAATGCAGAAATGCAAAGGACTATAAGAGACTATTATGAACAACTATGGCAATAGAGTAGATAACCTGAAGAAATTGACAGGTTCTTAGAAAAGTTCAATCTTCTAAGACTGAACCAGTAAGAAATAGAAAGTATGAACAACCCAATTATAAGCACTGAAACTGAAACTGTGGTCAAAAATCTCCCAAAAAACAAAAGCCCAGGACAAGATGGCTTCACAGGAGAATTCTATCAAACATTTAGGGAAGAGCTAATGACTATCCTTCTAAAACTCTTTCAAAAAATTGCAGAAGAAGGAACACTTCCAAACTCATTCACAAGGACACCATCACCCTGATAACAAAACCAGACAAAGACCACACACACACAAAAAAAAAAAAAAAAAAAAAAAAAAACTACAGGCCAATTTCACTGATGAACATAGATGCAAAAATCCTCAGCAAAATTTTAGCAAAAACAATTCAGCAACACATCAAAAAGCTCATACACCATGATCAAGTTGGGTTTATTCCATGTGTGCAAGGATTCATTAATATACAAAAAACAATCAATGTGATACATCATATTAGCACATTGAAAGATAAAAACCATATGATCATCTCATCAGACAAAGAAAAAGCCTTTGACAAAATCCAGGGCCTATTTGTGATTAAGCTTTTCAAAAAATGGGCATAGAAGGAACCTACCTCAACATAGTAAAAGCCATATATGATAAGCCTACAGCAAACGTTATTCTTAATGGTGAAAAACTGAAAGCATTCCCCCTAAGATCAGAAATAAGACAGGGGTGTAAATTTTCATCACTATTATTCAACATAGTTCTGAAATTCCTAGCTACAGCAATCAGAGAAGAAAAAAAACAAAAAGAATCCAGATTGGAAAACCAGAACTAAAGCTCCCACCTTTGCAGATGGCATGATACCGTACATATAAAGCCCTAAAGATAGTATCAGAAAATTATTAGACCTAATCAGTGAATTTAACAAAGTTGCAGGATACAAAATTAATACACAGAAATAACTTGTATTTCTATATACTAACAATGAAAAATCAGAAAGAGCAATAAAGGACTCAATCCCATTCACCACTGCAACAAAAAGAACTAAACATCTAGGAATAAACTTACCTAAGAAGACAAAAGAACTACATACTGAAAATTATAAGACACTAATGAAAGAAATCAAAGATGATATAAACAAGTGGAGAGATAATCTATGTTCCTGGGTAGGAAGAATGAATATTGTGAAAGTGGTTTTACTACAAAGTGCAACCTACAGATTTAATGCAACCCCTATCAAATTACCAATGGCATTTTTCACAAAACTAGAACAAAAAAATTCATAATTCATATGGAAACACAAAAGACCTTGAAAAACCAAAGCAGTCTTAAGAAAGAAGAATAGAACTGGAGGAATCAAGCTTCCTGACTTCAGGTTATACTACAAAGCTACAGTCATCAAAACAGTATGGTACTGACACAAAAACAGAAATACAGACCAATGGAACAAGATAGAAAGCACAGAAATAAACCTATGCCCCTATGGGCACCTTATTTTTGACAAAGGATGCAAGAATATACAATGGGGCAAAGACAGCCTCTTCGATAAATGGTGCTGGGAAAACTGAACAGCTTCATGTAAAATAATGAAATTAGAATAGATTGTAACACCATACACACAAATAAACTGAAAATGGATTAAAGACATAAATGTAAGACCAGAAGCTATAAAGCTCTTAGAGGAAAACATAGGCAGAATATTCGATGCCATAAATCATAGCAAGAACCTCTATGGCCCACCTCTTGGAGTAACGGAAATAAAAACAAAAATAAACAAGTGAAACCTGATTAAACTTAAAAGCTTTTGCAAGCAAAGGAAACTATAAGCAAGGTGAAAAGACAGCCCTCAGAATGGGAGAAAATAATAGCAAATGAAACTGACAAAGGATTAGTTTCCAAAATATACAAGCAGCTCATACAACTCAATACCAGAAAAACAAACAACCCAATCAAAAAGTGGGAAAAAGAACTTAACAGACATTTCTCCAAAGAAGACATACAGATGGCTAACAAACACATGAAAGGATGCTCAACATTGCTCATTATTAGAGAAATACAAATCAAAACTACAATGAGATATCACCTCACACCAGTCAGAATGGCCCTCATTAAAAAGTCTACAAACAATAAATGCTGGAAAGGGTGTGGAGAAAAGGGAACACTCTTACACTGTTGGTGGGAATGTAAATTGATACAGCCACTATGGAAGATGGTATGGAGATTCCTTTAAAAACTAGGAATAAAACAACCATGTGACCCAGCAATCCCACTCCTAGGCATATACCCTGAGGAAATAAAAATTGAAAGAGCTTTTAATTTTCATTAAGTCCCATTTGTTTATTTTTGCTTTTATTTCCAATACTCTGGGAGGTGGGTCATAGAAGATCTTGCTGTGATTTATGTCGGAGAGTGTTTTGCCTATGTTCTCCTCTAGGAGTTTTATAGTTTCTGGTCTTACATTTAGATCTTTAATCCATTTTGAGTTTATTTTTGTGTGTGGTGTTAGGAAGTGTTCTAGTTTCATTCTTTTACAAGTGGTTAACCAGTTTTCCCAGCACCACTTGTTAAAGAGATTGTCTTTTTTCCATTGTATATCCTTGCCTCCTTTGTCAAAGATAAGCTGTCCATAGGTTCGTGGATTTATCTCTGGGCTTTCTATTCTGTTCCATTGATCTATATTTCTGTCTTTGTGCCAGTACCATACTGTCTTGATGACTGTGGCTTTGTAGTAGAGTCTGAAGTCAGGCAGGTTGATTCCTCCAGTTCCATTCTTCTTTCTCAAGATTACTTTGGCTATTCGAGGTTTTTTGTATTTCCATACAAATTGTGAAATTATTTGTTCTAATTCTGTGAAAAATACCGTTGGTAGCTTGATAGGGATTGCATTGAATCTATAGATTGCTTTGGGTAGAATAGCCATTTTGACAATATTGATTCTTCCAATCCATGAACACGGTATGTTTCTCCAACTGTTTGTGTCCTCTTTGATTTCTTTCATCAGTGTTTTATAGTTTTCTATGTATAGGTCTTTTGTTTCTTTAGGTAGATATACTCCTAAGTATTTTATTCTTTTTGTTGCAATGGTGAATGGTATTGTTTCCTTAATTTCTCTTTCTGTTTTTTCATTGTTAGTGTATAGGAATGCAAGGGATTTCTGTGTGTTAATTTTATATCCTGCAACTTTACTATATTCATTAATTAGCTCTAGTAATTTTCTGGTAGAGTCTTTAGGGTTTTCTATGTAGAGGATCATGTCATCTGCAAACAGCGAGAGTTTCACTTCTTCTTTTCCTATCTGGATTCCTTTTATGTCTTTTTCTGCTCTGATTGCTGTGGCCAAAACTTCCAACACTATGTTGAATAGTAGTGGTGAGAGTGGGCATCCTTGTCTTGTTCCTGATTTCAGAGGAAATGCTAAAAGCTTTTGCACAACAAAGGAAACTATAAGTAAGGTGAAAAGACAGCCCTCAGATTGGGAGAAAATAATAACAAATGAGGAAACAGACAAAGGATTAATCTCAAAAATATACAAGCAACTCCTGAAGCTCAATTCCAGAAAAATAAACGACCCAATCAAAAAATGGGCCAAAGAACTAAACAGACATTTCTCCAAAGAAGACATACAGATGGCTAACAAACACATGAAAAGATGCTCAACATCACTCATCATCAGAGAAATGCAAATCAAAACCACAATGAGGTACCATTACACGCCAGTCAGGATGGCTGCTATCCAAAAGTCTACAAGCAATAAATGCTGGAGAGGGTGTGGAGAAAAGGGAACCCTCTTACACTGTTGGTGGGAATGCAAACTAGTACAGCCACTATGGAAAACAGTGTGGAGATTTCTTAAAAAACTGGAAATAGAACTGCCATATGACCCAGCAATACCACTTCTGGGCATACACACTGAGGAATCCAGATCTGAAAGAGACACGTGCACCCCAATGTTCATCGCAGCACTGTTTATAATAGCCAGGACATGGAAGCAACCTAGATGCCCATCAGCAGATGAATGGATAAGGAAGCTGTGGTACATATACACCATGGAATATTACTCAGCCGTTAAAAAGAATTCATTTGAATCAGTTCTAATGAGATGGATGAAACTGGAGCCCATTATACAGAGTGAAGTAAGTCAGAAAGATAAAGAACATTACAGTATACTAACACATATATACGGAATTTAGATAGATGGTGGCGATAACCCTATATGCAAAACAGAAAAAGAGACACAGAAATACAGAACAGACTTTTGAACTCTGGGGGAGAACGTGAGGGTGGGATGTTTTGAAAGAACAGCATGTATATTATCTATGGTGAAACGGACCACCAGCCCAGGTGGGATACATGAGTCAGGTGCTCGGGCCTGGTGCACTGGGAGGACCCTGAGGAGTCGGGTGGGGAGGGAGGTGGGAGGGGGGATCGGGATGGGGAATACATGTAACTATATGGCTGATTCATGTCAATGTATGACAAAACCCACTGAAATGTTGTAAAGTGATTGGCCTCCAACTAATAAAATAATATTAAAAAAAAAAAAAAAAAAAAAATTGAAAGAGACACATATACTCCATTGTTCATTGCAGCACTATTTACAATAGCTAGAACATGGAAGCAACCTACATGTCCATAGACAGATGAATGAATAAAGTTGTGGTACATATACACAATAGAATATTACTCCACCATAAAAAGAAATATATTTGAGTCAGTTTTAATGAGGTGGATGAACCTAGAACCTACTATACAGAGTGAAGTGAGTCAGAAAGAGAAAGATAAATACCATATTCTAACACATATATACAGAATCTAGAGTAAAGATACTGAAGAATTTATTCACATGGCAACAATGGAAAAACTGGCATAGAGAATAGACTTATGGACACGAGGAGAGGGGAGGAGATGGTGAGATGTATGCAAAGAGTAACATGGAAACTTACATTACCATTTGTAAAATAGATAGCCAATAGGTATTTGCTGTATGGCTCAGGAAATTCAAACAGGGCCTCTGTACCAACCTAGAGGGGTGGGATGGGGAGGGAGATGGGAGGGAGCTTCAAGAGGGGATATATGTATATCTATGGCTGATTCATGCTGAGGTTTGACAGAAAACATCAAAATTCTGTAAAGCAATTATCCTTCAATTAAAAATTAGTTAATTAAAAAACTGTTCAATTTAACTTATAAAGCTAATCAACAGTTTTCCGAAAGAGTTAAAATGCTAAATTCTAAAGAAAATGGCAAATATTTTTGTAGGATAAAGGTGTAGAATAATTGGGTCATATTTAAAATATTTTAAGCTTGAAGAAATACAAATTTTTAATGAACATGCACCTATAGCACAAATATTTTGAAACTTAGAAACCTATTATTATTTCTGTTAATTCTCATAGGCAGTAATTATTAATAATATATGTGCTGTGCTGTGCTTAGTCACTCAGTCATGTTTGACTCTTTGTGAACCCATGGATCCTTTGTCCATGGGAATTCTCCAGGCAATAATATTGGAATGGGTTTTCATGCCCTCCTCCAGGGTATCTTCCCAACCCAGAGATCAAACCTGGGTCTCCCACATGGCAGTCAGATTTGTTACCATCAGAACCACCAGGAAAGCCCATTAATATATGTAGACTTTCTTGATTTTTTGGAAAATAAATTATATTTTCTTAAGGTATATTGAATGCATTTCAAGTCTCAGAGTTATCTTAAGAAATTTACCTTTGAGGCAATTTTATCATGCATTTATTAGACATTAGGATGCCTGTTTTAACCTCAGGACTTTTTGTGTAGGATATTAGGAACATGTACACTCTTTGTACAAGGTTCTGTATAATGGGATCTTGTTATGTCAGTACAGTATATGACTTCTTTTCCATAGAATGTAAAGCCTACTATCTACCATAGCCTACTATCAATGTTCAAAAAACTAAGATCATGGCATCCAGTCCCATCACTGCATGGCAAATATATAGGGGAAAATGGAAACGGTGACAGACTTTATTTTTCTGCACTCCAAAATCACTGCAGATGGTGACTGCAACCATGTAATTAAAAGACCCTTGCTCCCTGGAAGAAAAGCTATGACAAATCTAGACAGCATATTAAAAAGCAAAGACATCACTTTGCTGACAAGGGTCTGTCTAGTCAAAGCTATGATTTTTCCAGTTCAGTTCAGTTCAGTTCAGTTGTTCAATTATGTCCAACTCTCTGTGAGCACATGGACAGCAGCACGCCAGACTTCCCTCTCCATCACCAATTCCCAAAGCTTGCTGAAACTCATGTCCATCAAGTTGGTGATGCCATCCAACCATCTCATCCTCTGTCGTCCCCTTCTCCTCCTGCCTTCAATCTTTCCCAGCATGAGGGACTTTTCCAATGAGTCAGCTCTTTGCATCAGGTGGTCAAAGTATTGGATTGTCAGCCTCAGCATCAATCCTTCCAATGAATATTCAGGACTGAATGCCTTTAGGATTGACTTGCAGTCCAAAGGACTCTCAAGAGTCTTCTCCAACACCACAGTTAGAAAGCATCGGTTCTTTGGTGCTCAGCTTTCTTTATAGTCCAACTCATACATCCATACATGACTACTGGAAAAACCGAAGCGTTGACTAGATGGACCCTTTTCGGCGTGGTTTTTCCAGTAGTCATGTACAGATGTGAAAGTGTGAATTGGACCATATAGAGTATTGAGTGCCAAAGAATTGAGACTTTGGAACTGTAGTGTTGGAGAAAACTCCTGAGAGTGCAATGGACAGCAAAGAGATCAACACAGTCAATCCTAAAGGCAATCAACCCTGAATACTCTTGGAAGGACTGATGCTGAAGATGAAGCTTCAATACTTTAGCCACATGATGTGAAGAACCAAGTCTTTGGAAAAGACCCTGATGCTGGGAAAGTTTCAGGGATGGAGGAGAAGAGGGCAACAGAGGATGAGATGGTTGGATGGCATCATCAACTCAATGAACATGAATTTGTGCAAACTCAGGGAGATAGTGAATGACAGGGAAGTTTGGCATGCTGCAGACCATGCGACTACAGAGAGTTGAACATTACTGAGCAACTGAACAACAGCAGCTGTCAACCACAAAATGAGCATTCTGAATTCTTCTGTTATCAAAGCAAAACTGACAAGACATTTGAAAACCAAATGAACAAAGACTCATTATGTTGAAGCTGAAGGTCTTCTTTACATGATGTACACACCATAATAACCAGTGAGCTATATTAACTTAATGCTATTAGGTTACTTTAACAAGTGAGTATGAAGTTCTATATTTCATGGATGTAAATATTGCTTTAACTGAAGAAGTTTGCACCAGAGAAGAAGTTAATTACACTTGAAAAGAAATTGAGAATTATATTCTCTTATGGCCTTGTGGATTCATAGTATGAGGTGCTATTTCCACACAAAGATCAGTACCACACAGTACCCCTAAAGATTGCATAGGGTAGTAAGTTTAAAATTATATAAAAATAAATAAATCAACTTTATACCAGTTTAGCATTCCTTTCAGTAAACCTTTATAAAACTTAACCTCCCCTTGTAAGCAAAAATTTCTAGGAGAACTAAAACAGAGTGAGTTGAGTAGCTTAATTATTATATGATATTGACTAAAAGAAACTGAATTTCATATGCTGGGTCCTGGTTTCCCAAAAGGAAAAATGAACTTCTCAAAAATATTTTAAGTCTAATTATAAAATTTCAAAAGCAAGAACCAGATACTATTAAATGATTTGCAGAGTAGATGTGCAGAAAGCCTTCTCACATCTTTTGGAGGGGGGAAACATCTGTCTTTTATTTATTTTCATTTCTAAAACTTGGGCTTACAATTGGTCATCACTCTTTAAACTTTTTTCTTGGAATATAGTTAATGTATATAGTATAATATACATATATACATGTGTAATATACAATATAGTATAATATAATAGTACAACAAAGTGAAACAGTGAATCAACAAAAAGAAATATATCCACTTCTCTTTTAGATACTTTTCCCATATTGGCCATTACAGAGTATTGGATAGTTTCCTGTTCCATACATTATGTTTTTATTAGTTATCTAGTCTATGTATAGTAGGGTGTATATGTCAATTCTAACCTCCCAATTAAACTCTCCCCCAAATCAGCTGGTAACTGTAAGCTTGTTTTCTAAATCTGTGACTCCTTTTTGTAAATAAATTCATGATGTCATTTTTATCGATTCCACATATAAATGATATCATGTGATGTTTCACCTTCTCTGACGTATTTCATTCAGTATGACAATCTGTAGGTCCATGCAGGTTGTTGCAAATTAAATTATTTTGTTCTTTTTTATTGTTGAGTAATATTTCATTGTATCAATGTACCACATCTTCTTTATTCATTTCTTTGTTGATGGGCATTTAGGTTGCTCCCTGGCTACTGGTGTGTGTGTGTGTGTGTGTGTGTGTGTGTGTGTGTGTGTGTGTGTGTGTGTGTGAATCTCTTGGTCTCATTGAGACCCCATATACTGTAGATTTTCAGACTCCTTTGTCCATGGAATTCTCCAGGCAAGAATACTAGAGTGGGTTGCTGTGCCCTCCTCCAGGTGATCTTCCCAACCCAGGGACTGAACCTGCATCTCTTATGCCTCCTGCATTGGCAGATGGGCTTTTTACTGCTAGCACCAGGTGGGAAGGCCAGCTACTGCAAATAGTACTACAATAAACACTGAAGTGCCATGTATTTTTTAAACTGTGATTTTCTCTGGGTATATGGCTAAGAGTGGGATTGCTAGCTCATATTGTAACTCTATTTTTAATTTTCTAAGGAAACTCTATACTATTCTCCACAGTGACTGTACCAATTTACATTCCCATGAACATTGGATGAGTGTTCCTTTTCCTCCACACCCTTTCCAGCATTTATTGTTTGTAAAAATTTTGATGGTATCCATTCTGAATTGTGTGTGGTGATCTCATTGTAGTTCTGATTTGCATTTATCTAATAATTAGCAATGTTGATTGTCGTTTCATGTACTTTTTAACCATCTGTATGTCTTCTTTGGAGAAATGTATATTTAGATCTTCTCTACATTTTTTCATTGGGTGTTTGTTTATTTGTTTATATTTAGCCACATGAACTGTTTGTATATTTTGGAGATTAATCCATCATTTGTCACTTTATTTTCAAATATTTTCTATCATTCTATAGGCTTTCTTTTTCATCCTGTTGATAGTCCCCTTTGCTGTACAAAAGGTTTTAAATTTTATTAGGTCATTTTTGCCTATTTTTCTTTTTATTTCATTACTCTAGGAGGTGGATAAGAGGAAAGATCTTCATGTGATTTATGCTAAAAAGTTCCTACCTATATTTTCTTCTAGTACTTTTATAGTGCCCAGGCTTACATTTTTTCTGTAATTAATTTTTCTGTAATTAATTTCTGTATGACATTAGGGAGTGTTTTAATTCACTTTTCTACATTTAGCCATCCAGTTTACCCAGTACCACGTTTTAAAGAGTGTTTTTCTCCATTGTATAATTTTGCCTCTTTTGTCATAGATTATATGACCATAGTTATGTGGGTTTATGTTTGGACTTTTTATCCTGTTTCATTAATCTATATTTCTTTTCTTGTGGCATTGCCATAATGTTTTAAATCCTATAGCTTTGTAGTATAACCAGATTTCAGAGAGCATGATTCTTATATTTCTATTTTTCTTTGTCAAGCTCGTTTTGGCTACTTGAGATCTTTCGTGTTTCCATACAAAGTGATTTTTTGTTTCCTAATTAGGTGAAAATTGCCTTTCGTAGTTTAATAGGGATTGCATGCAATGTGTTGATTGCTTTGGGTAGTATAATCATTTCCACAATATTGATTCTTCTAATCCAAAGACACGGTACATCTCTCCATTGGTTTCTATCATATTTCATTTCTTTCATCAGTATCTTAGAGTTTTCTGAGTGCAGGTCTTTTGTCTCCTAAGGTATGTTTATTCTTAGGTATTTTATTACCTTTGTTTCACTGGAAAATGGAATTGCTTCCTTAATTTTTCTTTCTAATCTTTTATTTTTAGTCTAAAGGAATGAAAGACATTTCTATGTATTGATTTTGTATCCTGCCACTTCAACAAGTTCATTGATACACTCTAGGAGCTTTCTAGTGGCCTCTTTCAGATTTTCTATGTAAGATATCATGTCATCTGCAAACATTTACAATTTTCTTCTTCTTTTCAAATTTGTATTCCTTTTATATATTTTTATTATCTGATTACCATGCTAGGACTTCCAAAACTATATTGAATAACAGTGATGAGTGGGCACTCTTCTCTTCTTCCTGAACTTAGAAATAATGCTTTTAGTTTTCCATCATTGGGAATAATGTTTGCTGTGGATTTGCTATGGCCTTTATTATGTTGAGGTAGGTTCCTTCTATGCCCACTTTCAAGAAAGTTTTCAATTTCATCAGTGGTAAATTTTATCAAAAGATTTTTCTGCATCTATTGAGATTATCATGTGGTTTGTTTCAATTTGTTGTTATTTCAATTTGTTAATATGATTGTTTGATTTGGGTAAATTGAAGAATCCTTGCATCCTTGAGATAAATTCCACTTGATCATAGTGCATGATTCTTTTAATGTGTTGTTGTGTTCTGTTTGCTTGTGTTTTGTTGAGGTTTCTGTGTCTATATGCATAAGTGATATTGGTCACTAATTTTATTTTTTGTGATATCTCTATCTTGTTTTAGTATCAGGGTGATGGTAGCCTCATAGAATAAGCTTGAGAGTGTTCCTCCCTCTGCTATATTTTGGAATTTTCATAAGACATTAACTCTTCTTTAAATGTTCTATAGAATTCAGCTATGAAGCCATCTGGCCCTGGATTTTGTTTGTTGGAAGATTTTTAATCAAAGTTTCAATTTCAGTACCTGTGGGTCTGTTTATATCTTCTATTTCTTCCTGGTTCAGTCTTGGAAAGATGTATTATAACTTTCTAAGAATTTTCTATTTTTTCTAGGTTGTGCATTTTATTGGCATATAGTTGTATGTGGTACATGATTATGATCCTCTGTATATCTGTGGTGTCAGTTATAATTTCCCTTTATTTCACTTTAATTTTGCCAGTTTGAATCATCTCCCTTTTTTCCCTGATGACACTGGCTAAAGATTCAATTTTTTTTAATCTTTCCAAAGAACTAGCTTTTAGTTCATTGACCTTTGCTATTGTTCTCTACATTTCTATTTCATTTATTTCTACTATTATCTTTCTCATCTCTTTAAGCTATGTGTTTAAGAGTTTTCTTGAGGTAAAGTTGTATTACTATGAACTTCCCTTTGATAAGGGAAGATTTTGCTGCATCCCATAGATTTCAGTTATCTTGAATTAATCACCATTTGTTTCTAGATTTTTTTTTTAATTTCCTGTTTGATTCCTTAAGTGGCATCTTGGTTATTTTGTAAGATACTCTTTAGCCTCAGTGTCTTTGTGATTTTTACCATGTGTTTTTTTTCCCTGAAATTGATTCTTAATCTTATAGCATTATTATAAGAAAAAGGTGCTTGATATGATTTCAGTTTTCTTAAGTCTATTCAGACTTGATTTGTGAGTGAAAATATGATCTCATTGGGAGAATATTACCTGCACACTTGAGAAGAAAGTGTATTTTATTGTTTTCAGATGGTATGTCCTGTAAATATCAATTAAAGTCTATCTTGTCTAATGTGTCATTTAAGGATTGGGTTTCCTTTAAAGATTAATTAAAGATTGGGTTTCCTAAAAAGATTAATTTTCTTTTTGGAAGATCAGTTTATTGGTGTAAGTGGGGGGCTAAAGGCCCCACTATTGTGTTAGAGTCAGTTTCTATCTTATGGCTGTCAGCATTTACCTTATACATTGAGAATCTTCTATGTTGGGTACATCAGTTTGGTTCAGTGGTTTGGTCAAGTCTGACTCTTTGTGATCCCATGGAATGCAGCACGCCAGGCTTTACTGCCCATCACAAACATCCAGAGCTTGCCCAAACTCATGTCCATCGAGTCAGTGATGCCATTCTGCCATCTAATCCCCTGTAATTCCCTTCTCCTGCCTTCAATCTTTACAAGCATCAGGGTCTTTTCCAATGAGTCAGTTCCTCACATCAGGAGGCCAAGGCATTGGAGTTTCAGCTTCAGTATCAGTCCTTCCAATGAATATACAGGACTGATTACTTTCGGATTGACTGGTTTGATTACCTTGCAGTCCAAGGGACTATCAAGAGTCTTCTCCAACACCACAGATCAAAAACATCAATTCTTTGGCATTACACTTTCTTTATAGTCAAACACACACATACATACATGACTACTGAAAAAACCGCAGCTTTGAGTAGAGGGACTTTTTTTGGCAAAGTAACGTCCCTGCTTTTCAATATACTGTCTAGGTTGTTCATAGCTTTTCTTCCAAGGAACTAGTGTCTTTTAATTTCCTGGCTGCAGTTTCCATCTGCAGTCATATTGGAGTCCAAAAATTTCTGTCACTTTTTCCATTGTTTCCCTATCTATTTGCCATGAAGTGATGGAATCAGATACCATGATCTTCATTTTTTGAATGCTGAGTTTTAAGCCAGCTTTTTCACCCTCCTCTTTACTTTCATCAAGAGACACTTCAGTTCTTCTTCACTTTCTGCCATAAATGTGGTGTCATCTGCATATCTGAGGTGATTGATATTTCTCCCAGAAGCCTTGATTCCAGCTTGTTATTCATCCAGCCCAGCATTTCCAATGATGTACTCTGCATATAAGTTAAATAAGCAGAGTGATAATATTCAGCTTTGACGTGCACCTTTTCCAATTTGGAGCCAGTCTGTTGTTCCACGTCCAATTCTAACTATTGCTTCTTGACCTGCATACAGATTTCTAAGGAGGCAGATGAGATGTCTGGTTTTTCCATCACTTTAAGAATTTTCCATGGTCTGTTGTGATCCAGTCACAGTCAAAAGTTTTGGCATAGTCAATAAAGCAGAAGTGGATGTTTTTCTGTATCTCTCTTGTTTTTTTGATGATCCAGTGGATGTTGGCAATTTGATCTCTGGTTCCTCTGCCTTTTCTAAATCGAACTTGAACATTTGAAAGTTCACAGTTCATGTACTGTTGATTCTTGGATTGGAGAATTTTGAGCATTACTTTGCTAGCGTGTGAGTTGAGTGCAATTGTGCAGTAGTTTGAGCATTCTTTGGCATTGCCTTTCTTTGGGATTGGAATGAAAACTGACCTTTCTAAGTCCTGTGGCCACTGTTGAGTTTTCCAAATTTGCTGGCATATTGAGTGCAACATTCTCACAGCATCATCTTTCAGGATTTGAAATAACTCAACTGAAATTCCATCATTCCACTAGCTTTGTTTGTAGTGCTGCTTCCTAAGGCCCACTTGACTTTGCATTCCAGGATGTCTGGCTCTAGGTGAGTGATAACACCATCATGGTAATCTGGGTCATGAAGATCTTTTTTGTATAATTCTGTGTACTCTTGCCACCCCTTCTTATCTTCTGCTTCTGTTAGGTCCATACCATTTATGTCCTTTATTGAGCCCATCTTTGTATGAAATGTCCCCTTGGTATCTCTAATTTTCTTGAAGAGATCTCTAGTCTTTCCCATTCTTTTGTTCTCCTCTATTTCTTTGGATCACTGAGGAAGGCTTTCATATATCTCCTTGCTATTCTTTGGAACTCTGCCTTCAAATTGGTATATCTTTCCTTTTCTCCTTTATCTTTAGCTTCTCTTCTTTTCTCATCTGTTTGTAAGGCCTCGTCAGACAACCAGTTTGCCTTTTTACATTTCTTTTCTTCAGGATGTTTTTGATCACTGCTTCCTGTACAATGTCCTGAAACTCCATTGTTCTTCAGGCATTCTATCTATCAGATCTAATCCCTTGAACCTACTTGTCACTTTCACTGTATAATCATAAGAGATTTGATTTAGGTCATACCTGAATGATCTAGTGATTTTCCCTACTTTCTTCAATTTAGGTTTGAATTTTGTGATAAAGAGATCAGGTTCTGAGCCAAAGTCAGCTCCCAGTCTTGTTCTTCCTGACTGTGTAGAGCTTCTCCATCTTTGGCTGCAGAGAATATAATTAATCTGATTTCAGCATTGACCATCTAATGGTGTTCGTGTGTAGTCTTCTCTTGTGTTATTGGAAGAGGGTGCTTGCTATGACTAGTGCATTCTCTTGGCAAAACTCTGTTAACCTTTGCCCTGATTCATCTTGTACTCCAAGGCCAAATTTTCCTTGGGATTGGGTGCATATATAATTACATGTTTTATATCTTCTTCTTGGATTAGTCCCTTGATGATTATTCTGTGTCCTTATTTCTTGCAGCAGTCTTTATTTTAAAGTCTGTTTTGTCTGATGTAAGTATTGCTACTCCAGCTTTCTTTTCATTTCCATTTACATTTTTTTTTCATTTCCATTTCCATTGCATATCTTTTTCCATTTCCTTGTTTTCAGTCTGCATGTGCCACTAGGTCGGAAATGAGTGTCTTGTAGACAGCATATATATGCATCTTCTTTTTGTATCAATTCAGTTAGTCTGTGTCTTTTGTTAGAGTTTGTAATCCATTTGTATTTAAGGTAATTATATGTCTATATTCCCATTGTCGTTTTCTTAATTGTTTTAAATTTTTTTTGTAGGTATTACTTTCCCCTTCCTCTTTTGTTCTCTCTTCTGTTTCCTATCTAGAGAATTTTCTTTCATGTGCGTTGTAAGGTTGATTTGGTTGTGTTGAATTCTTTTACCTTTTGATTGTCTGTAAATCTTTAGATTTCTCCATGTAATCTGAGTGAGATCATTACTGGGTAGATGTAGAGTATTGTAGATTTGTTTTTGTTTTTCCTTTTCTTTCTTTAAATATAACCTGCCACTCCCTTCTTACCTGCAGGATTTCTGTTGAGAAATCAGCTGATAACTTCATGGGGATTCCCTTGTATGTTATTTGTTATTTTCCCTTGTTGTTTTCAATATTTTTCTTTATATTTAATTTTTGGTAATTTTATTAATACTTGCCCATCATTTGTGTCTTGGATTTATTCTCTATGGAACTCTCTGTGCTTCTTGCACTTGGGTGGCTCTTTTATTTCCTCTGCTAGAGAAGTTTATTTACTGTAATCTCTTCAAATATTTTCTCAGATTCTGTTTTTTTTCTTCTTCAGAGACCCCTATAATTCCAATGTTGTTGAGTTTAATGTTGCCCCAGAAGTCTGAGACTGTCCTCTTGTCTTTTTATCATTTAGTTTTTCTTTATTCTATTCTGTGGCAGATTCCCACTATTTTATCTTTCACTGATCTTTCAGATCAGTACACTTACCTGATCTTTTGCCTCAGTTATTCTGCCATTGATTTCTTCTAAAGTATTTTTCAAATTTCAGTTATTGCATTTTTCATCTGTTTGCTTATTATTTAGTTACTTTAGGTCTTGTTAATCTTTTCTTTATCTTCTTGACCTCTGACTCCATTCATTTTTCAAGATCTTGGATCTCTTTATTATCATTACTCTGAATTTTTTTAGATAGATTGTCTAGCTTCTCTTCATTCGGTTGTTCCTACAGGTTTTTTTCTCTTGCTCCTTCATATGTCCTGCTTCATGTGTAACATATTTCTTTGTTATCTTATTTTGTCAGACTTACTGTGTTTATGGTCTCCTTTCTGCAGGCTAAGGATTGTAGTTCCTTTTGCTTCTGGTTCTGCTCCAGGTGGGTGAGGATGGTGCAGAGGCTTGTGCTAAAACCTCCCCCTTTGTTCTGTGGTTGTAACTGCCCTGTCAGGAGCAGGGTCTGCTCCCTTGTTGTTGGAGTAAAGGACACCTGATCTGTTTATTTCTTATTCATTTATTTATTTGACTGTGTTGGGTCTTGGTTGTGGTATGTGGGATCTTCCTTGTGTTATGAGAGATCTCTTATTGCAACACACATACTCTCTAGCTGTGGTACATGAGCTCCAGGGTGTGTGGGTTCAGTAGTTGCAGCAAGTGGGCTTAGTTTCTCTGTGGTATATGGGATCTCATGTCCCAACCAGGGATCAAACCCACACTCCCTGCATTGCAAAGTGAATTATTAACCACTGGAAAACCAAGAACATCCCCAGATCAGTTTCTTAGTTATAATTGCTGACATACATCTCAAAGTGAGTGAGGTTGCACCACTCACACTGGGAGAAAATTCACTGAGTATTCTTCCTCTGGAATTGCTTTCACTTGTGAATGTGCTTTGTTGTGTCCCCCTTTGCCTGTTGTGCAGACTCACAAAGTATACTCTGGTTGACACTACTATTGCTCCCACCTTAATTCTGGGTATCTTTGCAAATAGCCTGGTGTCTCTCTGGCATTTTTCACCAGGACACTGGTGTAAATCACTCTTGTCAGGTCACAGGACTGCAGTAGTTGTGCACTTGGACCCATTGTGGGATCTATGGAGTCAACTCAGACCCTGGCCTGGTCCAACACAATGTGTATGTACCCACAAAGCCTACAGCTATTAAAACCATATTGGTCCTAACTGTAGGAGAACTTAGTGTCCTTTCAGATGTTTCACAGGTACTGAATTTAGAAAGTCATCAGCAGAACTTCATAGTTTGCACAGTCACATGGAAAGATTTCAGCTCTTCTTCCTAATTACACAGCCCCTAGTGCTCAGCTATGGTTTCAGCCCCACCTCTGGATCATTTTCTACTGGGGTAGTTTCTTTGTGCCTCCCTACAACAGAGTGGGCAAGTTCTGGTTCCACTGACAGATCTCCTAGTGAAGGTAGCTATCTGTATGCTCCCAGAACAAAAGGACAGGTTCTTGCACCTACTGTGGATTTCCTAGTCACAGAAATTATTGGTGCCCTCCCAGAACAGTGTGGGCAAGTCTGGGGCCCCACTCACAGAATTCCTAGTGGCGAGAGTTGTCTTCATTCTTCTCAGTAAGTAAAGGTGGGTTCTATAGCCTGCTTGTTGAATTCCTAGTGGTGGAAACTATCCCCACCCTTCTTGGTCAGCATGGGAGGGTCCTGGGGTTCACTGGCAGAATTCTTAGTGGTAGGAGCTGTCTGCATTCTTCCAGGCCTGCAGGGAGGAGGGAGCTAACTTCTGCCTGTGGGTCTAGAAGAGGAAGCCAGTACCCTCCTCTAGAGCCCAGGATAGCTGTAGAAATTCATGCCAGCCCCTGGAGCTCCCTTTGGTGCTGTCCTGTTGCCTGGGAACATTCACAGGAGAAGAAGCTCTTATGCTGGTTCCACCCTTCTCTTCATGTGTCTTCCAATAATGGTAGTTTTCCTCTCTGGCAGGCCCAAACTTCATAATATACCCTTAGTTGTCATAGCTGACCTCTTCAGGTTGTTTCCATACTTATCTCTGGGCGTTTCCCTGAGCCTGAGCTCTGGAGTCTGAGCTTCAGCACCCAACCCCCACCTCCACTGACAGAGGGGTATCTCAGGTTGGGGTCATGGTGTGGTGGTGTCAACCTTCTATGCAGGTTATTCTTAACAGTTTACTGCTCTCTCCTCTTAATTAGGCCCTGAAGTTCTCCCTCTATCCAGGTTGATCTTCCCACTGGTGAGGAGCCTTCCCAAGGTGCGGGAATGTTTCTTCCTTCTCAGTTCCCTCCCAGCAGAACAGGCCTTATTCTAATTCTTTTTTTCCTTTTTCCTCCCTGATTATGTGGAGGTTTCTTGTCTTCTTGAAAGTCTAATGTCCTCTGTCAGTGCTCAGTATGTAGTTCTGTATGAATCATTCCACTTGTGGATGCATTTCAATAGCATTTTCAATGCTTCTGTGGAAGGAGGTGAACTCTGCTTCCTACTCTTCTGCTATCTTGATCTCTTTCTCAAGTACTTTTAACTTTTATTTTTTTGCCCCTTCAGTCAGGCAGTCACTGTTTAAAGAAAAGCTCATTTGGTTGTTCACTCTTTCATTTAAAAAAAGAGGATAAAAAAAAAAGAGGATAGATTGGACTGATTTGACAGACAAGACTTGCACCTTCTTGAAGCTTTCTCATGCTCTTATCTTTTTCTTCAATTACAGTTGCTAATTTTTGCTTTGATATTTGCTTCTAGCTCTATCATTTCAGTAACATCTAGACTTCCCAGTGAATGTTTTGAATTTTGAGTTATGTCTCTATTCCTGGCACAGTTTGCCCTTCTAGTTTTGCTAACTCCTTTGATTTCAGTTGAGCAAAAACCAAACCAAAACAACATGCATGAAAAATTTTTTCATCATCATGTAGCTGGAGCTACAGAGATTTGCCTACTATGTATTTTCCTCCCCCAACCTGGGGGCTTTCTGGAATCAAATATTGAACACTGAGTATAAAACATACAATTAAGTTTTTATTCATTCTACCTACAAGTAAATTTCAGAAACCAAAATTTATTGATCTGCCGGGCCAGCCGGCTAAGGAACAGGTCGAGGATGCAATCACCAGAGCACCTGAGAAATGAAAGACTAGGAAAGATGGGGTTGAGAGGGATGGAGTCAGCTTGTGACTGATTCCGACGACTTTATTGAGGGGTAACATACATATATATGCTCACAGGACTCACCAAATTTTAGATCAAAGACATGCATACGTGCAGAACTGCAGACACTAGTTTTAGCTCATGAATTTTATCTCAACTCTTTAAGACTAGCAGAGGATGGCACTGGCGTCTTACAATCAGTTAAAGATTCACAGGAGCTTGATAATCTTGTCAGAGTCAGGAGAATGGGCAAATGGTGGCTGCAGCAATTTCCTTGAGGGAGGTGAGAAAGACCAATTTGCACTTTAATAAATCAGGGGTGGCGGGACAGAGAGAGACCCTTTGATCTCTCCCAAGGCCGAGAAGGGGCCTGAGCAGTCAGGCCAGTTCCCCGCATTGATCATACCATTATATTATTTTATAGATTGAAAAGTTGATTGCTTTATTGAAATCTTGTCATCAATGTAATATTAAAAATAACTACCTTGCTTTTTAATTTGTAGGAAGAAAAACAATATATGTTTCTCTAAAATTATTTATTCAGCATTAGAAAGAAAAGCTTACTTTTTTGTCCCCAGCTTCATTGAGAAATTACTGACAAATAGAAAGTATATGTATGTAAGGTATACAACATGCTGTTTTGACATACATGTACATTGTGAAACAAGATAATTACCACACCCATCACCTTGCATAGCTACATTTGTGTGTTTGCATATCTATCATGAGAAAACTTGAAACCTACTCTTTTACCAAATTTCAAATATACAGTATATTATTATTAACTATAGTCATCATATTGTACATTGGTCTCTAGAACTTATTCACCTTATAACTGAAAGTTTGTACCCTTTGACATCTTTCATTACCCATACCTTCAGCACTGAACAAGTACCAATCTACTCTCTGTTAGTATGAGTTTGACTTTTAAAATCCCCACATACAAGTGACATTATACAATATTTATCTATCTCTGTCTGGCTTATCTCATTTAGCATAGTGTCCCCCAGGCTCACTCATGTTGTCACAAATAACATTTCTTTCTCATTTAAGGCTAAATAATACAAATTATTTAAGTTGTCAAAGAAGGGACAATATGTGGGGGAAAGTGCAGCTAGATTTCACTGGGCTACCATCTGGTGTATCTACTATTTATTTTAACTTCGGGATCGCCAATCAGTTAACATGATAATACAGGGTTCTCAAGGGCCCCTGTTCTCTCTCTAATACACCAATCTGCTTGACCCTGTCATTCTCTACCTGCAAAAGATGAAATCAGACTAGATTTATCAAAATTGTATTAGGCCTTAAGTGATAATAACAGGGCAAAAATGAGAGAGGATAATATCCATATGGGTCCCAACCAAATTCATGTGGCAGATGAATGTGAAGTCCTTAAACTTGTCTGCCCCTAGGCAAAAATATCTAAGCCTCATCTTCCTAGTTTAAGGACCTTGTCTTAAACCTCTTCCCTGGATGAATTATAAACTTCTCTGGGAAAGCATACACTACTCAAAAGCAAGCATGCTTAAATATAATGATATGAACTAATATTCACACTATAGAAATACCTATTCTATATTACAGATTTGAGGATCAGATATTTTACAACAGTGTAGAAGTATTAAAACAATAACCTAAATGTAAATGAGTGTATGATGCTCTCTGTACTGGGGCTTTCCAAGTGGTGCAGTGGTAAAGAACACCCCCTGCCAATGCAAGAGACACAAGAGATGTGGGTTCAATCCCTAGGCCAGGGATATCCCCTGAAGTAGGAAATGGCAACCCACTCTGGTATTCTTTCCTGGAAATTTCTATGGACAGAGAAATCTGGTGGGCTAAAGTCCATGGAATCACAGAGTCAGTCACATGAGTACACACATGTACTAGATGCGGAACAATGAACTGTGTGATAGAGTAATGCAAAAATCATTTTACAATATTATCAAGAGTTCAGGATTACAGCTTTTCTATATGACCATATTAAATACAAGGTATGTATAATTCTTCCCTTAATTTTATTTCCACAGATTTAAAAAATAGATGCAAGGTATAATCTTTGTAGGAATTTGAAGTGTATGAAGAATGAAACTATGAAATTATATGTAAAACCAACAGTTTTCTGAGAAAAAAAATGGTCAAATAGAACAATTACTCATGGTTGATTTATGAATCAATGAAAATAAAGTGAATAACCATATTAAAATCAGTAAAAATAAACTAGAAACAAACTATGTTACAAGTTACATTTGGCACTCAAATAATTTCACCCATTTGATCTTTACAAAATTATTGATGGAAAAACTAGTACCTCCCCTTGCATGCCATAAATTAGTCGATTCTTTATTATTGCATGTTGTCACTTATTCATTTATCTGATAAATATTTAAGGCATATATTTTCTTGTACTTAAAATACGACATTAGATAAATAGCACTGGATTACAAACAGGATTAATGAAGATAAATAAGTTCATACAGCATAAAAGTGGCAAAGTTTGGACTCAAACATCATGTCCTTTAAGCTACTTTTCTATATATATTTTTATATATAGTTCCTCTTTTCCTTTATATTGAATACATTTTGCTCTAGATGTAAAATCTATGTATACATTTGCACACACACTTGAAAAGTATTAATTTTAAAAGAAGTAACAATGTTTGTAAACATTACTACAAACATTAAAAGCATTTTCTAAGTGATTATTATTAGCCTATATCAGAAATGTTACAATAATTAAATATTTTCATAATAAAAAAATCAATTTTTTTCTCCTTGTTAAGCACAAATCTATAAATAAAATGAAATTCACTTTGAGTCTCTTTGTCTGCATGTTAAATATGTTAGGCTAAATAAAACAAATAAAGCAAATATACCAGGTCATAGTTGAAGTTTTATTCTCCTACCATTATAGAACAAGAATGTTTCATACCTACAAACAACTTCTCTTCATGACTGATGTCACTACTATTTAGTCCTTCGAAGTTAGTATTTATTGATTTTGCCTTTACTTTGATTGGATCTTACCTACCTCAGTGCTTCAGTAAATTGAAGCCTTCTGCAGTTCATGGAAAAAAGCTGAGAGCAAGGCCTTGAGAAAATGTACACTGACCTCAATTTGCTTCAGACTATATTGGCAAAATCATTGTCACTGTGTTGCAGATGTGACCTTAACTGGATTTGTGCAAATTCAATCCACGATATTCTAGACAGGTGATTGAAGATTGGCCTAACATGTAAGAGCTAAAATAGTTTTAAAATTAAAAATATAAATATTTGAGGCCATTTTATTAAAATGCTACATGTTCTTTTTATGCATTAACTTCTATACATACATTAAAACAGTTAAACAATGTATGTGAATAATTATTGTGGCAATGTTCTTGTGAAGTTTACAAAACAAAATACAGTATGGTCTTACCTTTATAGAGTTTGCAAAATAATAATGGATATACCAAAGTTAGTTAAATTTTATAGTATGCTTTGACAAATTATAAACATTATGTGAAATGTGGAAACAGATTAAAACATGACCATATAAATTATGGTACAAAAGAGCTCTTTTGTGAGTAAAATGGGTGTCACTGATAATTATGCTGGAACAAAGATAATAAAAATATGCAGGGAACCTGGAATAATGGACACACTAATCTGCCAGAGATAGAAGACTCTACAAGAGACATTTGAAATTAAATTTGAATTGGGAGTTACTCAAAGAGAGAGAGTGGGCAAAAAGAAAGAAAATTCATGCATATAATGTCCTGCATAAGCAGAACACTGAGAAGGAAAAGGACTTGAGAATAGTGGTAGATATGACTTTGGAGAAATTGAGGATAGATTGCGAAGTTGATTTTCTGTTATGTAATTTAATATTTATGTTGTGCAAAGATTCAAAAACAACTTAGAGCATAGCTAAGTTGCCAAAATCTGTTGCTTATTAGAACCACTAGGTAAACTTCTAAAAATTCAACAGTCTCAATTACTATTGAGACTACTATTACACAATACTAATTAAGTCAAAATGTTTACAGGTAGAATTCAGATATTACTGTCTTCTATGGATCAAATCATTCTAATTTGCATCTGCATTTGCAAACCGCAGACTAAATCCATAAATAAACTCATTTCAGGACATTTGGCAACTTCTGAATAAAATCTTCAGAATAATGTCTTACCACATGAGCCTTTTTAAAATTTCTCCAATATGGCAAACAATAATATGAACACTTTTTCATGACCTGTTCATTCTGACTACAATGTTCTTTAAGAAAATATTTTGCAGGAGGCTCTATTCAACTGTATTCAGATCTCTATTCAATGTCACCTCTCCAGAAAGACATACTCTGACTACTTGATCTCAAATAGTAATCCTCATCCCTTTTTAATCTAACAACACAAATCAACATGTCTTCTCATTACTTATGCCTACCTGATATTTTACCATTTTTTGTTTAACTAGTGATATTTACTTTCTGCCACACACATTATCAGAATATAAAATCATTGACAGCAGAGGTATCACAGGCAGACTTTCAGATCTCTAATACTGAAAACAGTGATACATAATAGGTATTCTGTAAATGCTTGCTAAATGAATGAATTATTATGAAAATAATGAAAAGTAAAGTAACCATATTTTATCTCTGAGTGTAGTTAAACTGTTTCCATTTCAAGAAGACAGAGACAGAGGAGTTTCAAGATGGGAAAGGAGGAGGTGGAGGTAGAGTGCATCTGCATCAACATCAAGAAAACACAGATGCAACAATTCTCACAGAACACTGCTGAAAACTAGGGGAGACCTTGATCATCAGAAGGACCATACAGATCCAAGCATAACTTGGTAGGACAAAAGATGGGAAAAGGAGGATGAGAGCAAACAGGACTGGACATGCACCCCTGGGGGGAGGAGGTGAAGTGGGGAGAGATTCCTGCACACAGGGATGTTGGTTTGGACAGGGAGGAAGCATTCGGGGCTGTTGGAAGAAGGGTGAAGCAGCTGTGATAGTCTGGAGTGAGTAAGAATACCACAGAAAATCTATGGCCTGGCCCTACAAACTCAGGACCAAGAGGCCTGTCCAACAATGTGCCTGGGGGCTGGGAGCTTGAGTATGGGGATTGGAAGAGCAATCCTGGAGCATGGACTGCTGTTGGTTACAGAGAAATGAACTGAGGGAATGGAAGGGAAGAAATTCACAGCAAGGAATGTCTTTGGAAGAAAATTGGACTGCTATGGAAGCAGGGTGCTTCTGTTGAGTCACATGCAAGGGGTGGAGTTACCAGTGTAGCTTTTCTCTTTCCACATGCCAGCACCAGCAACTGAGCAACAGAGAAGGACCAGTTAGGGATGCCCCTTTTATGCCTGCTGCCAGGCACTAGAAAGGGCCCAAGTAGAGCTGCCTCTCATACGCCTCCCACTGGAAGCTAGAGCAGGCTTCAAATAGAGCCATAGCTCTAGTGTCCATGGCCATTGGCTTCGCTGCACACCTGGAATGTCTGGGGCTCCCACGACCCAAGCAACTGTATCACCTCCACGTCCTGTCCTTACTGGGGCAGATTCAAGTTCTCCAGGGCAGCCTCAGGAACAGATTCTTGTAGATGGCCCATATGCAGAGGTGAGAATAAAACCACAAATGAACTCCATATGTGGTCAACTAAGGAAGAAGATGGAAAACCTTTCAATCAGCTTCACAAGCAGCAGCTAATCCACAGGATCAGCTAGTTAGACTCTACATCTGTGGAATATATGAAAGGATACTGAGTGTTCCCATACACAAACACACACACATACACACACACAAATGCTCTAACTCACAGGGCCCACAGCAGGCCAGAGACCAGCCTTCCCCAGCACTGGAGTGCCTCCTTGGGAGGTGGAGGTGGGCTGAGACTCATGGCAGGGGAAAGAACATTGTCAGCTAAAACCCTAGGAAAAAGTTTTATTTTTATGTTTTGATTTGTTTTGTTGTTGTTGCTTTAATTTCTTTTTTCTCTGTTGTTCTACTTGTCTTTATTATTATTACTATTTCTATTTAGGGTTTTTAGATTTTTAAATGATAGTTTTATTTTTTTTATATATTTCTACTGTTACTTTGGTTTTCTGTTGCTCTGTGGAGTTTTCTGTCTTTTTAAATATAAAGTTTTTACATATTAATACTTCTATTTTAGCTTTGCTTCTCTTTTTATATTTTTGTTTTTTGTTTTATTTTATTTGCTTGATTCCTCAGTTGGCACTCTGCTTATGTTTGATTTTCTGTTTGGTGTTTTACTTAGTGATGCTTTTAGCTGGTTGATTTCATTTTTTATTTCTTTTATTAAACTGGATGCTCTGTTGTACTTATTTTTTGGTTCTGATTTGGTTTCCTTTATGTGTGTGGGGGAGGGGGTTGGGGGGTTGTGTGTTGCTTTGTTCCTGTTTCTGTTTGTCTGGTTTTATTTTTAAATTATATCTGTTTTGTTTCTATGTGTGTGTGTGTGTGTGTGTGTGTGTGTGTGTGTGTTTAATACCATTTATTGCCAGGACTAACAGCTTGTGAGGTCTTAGTTCCCCAA